>NC_091198.1:1687127-1904627 GCF_040958095.1 Procambarus clarkii | reverse complement strand
TGTGATCAATCAATATATGTTGAATAGTGTCCGGCTGGAACAGTCTGTGGTTCCTAAACCATGTATGTTTATGATTAAGACTAGTGAATCATTTGCGAGTTGTAGAGTGTCGGAGGTACATGTGGGGCCAACATGTTTTCCCAGGTGATTGTAGCTCAAATACTTGAGTGTAATGTGACAACTCTCACCAACTCACTCTGACAGGCTGGCAGGTCACCAACTTTGACAGGGTGACAAGTCACCGACTCACTCTGACAGGCTGGCAGGGCACCGACTCACCCTGAAAGGCTGGCAGGTCACCATCTCACGCTGACAGGCTGGCAACTCACTGACTCAAAGTACAGTTAGTTCCCGGTGTGCTGTATTTTTCATCGAAGTGAAACTGGAGGAGAATGACCATGTAGCTGGTCACAGATGACACTATCTGTTGAGTAAGGAAACGTGTGTTCAGATTTGTTCATCATAGAGTAAATATGAATTTAAGCTTAGTCAGGTTGGCATATATAGGTTGATATTTGCTAGTTCCTCAGTCATGTGTGTACATTGGCACATACACTCATAGCATGTACACTGACACATATACTCTCTATGTATGCTGAGATATACCGTTTCTCGTGTACGTAGTCAAATACACTCTCATGTATTGAATCACACATTTTCTTGAATAGGTTGACTCATACAATCTCGTGATTATGATGAAGCAAACCCTTATTTAATTTTGTTTCACTGAAACACACTCATTAATATGTACTGTATATATATAAACAATTTCTCAAAGGTGTGTGTAGACACACTCACTTGCATAATTATTTTGAAAGACTCCACAAGGATTTTAATGATACTCGATATGGAAACTATCAACATAATAATGTTATGAGTAGTTTATATGGAGTTTACAAGGATAAGCCTATATCCCTAAACACCTTCCAGGCGTCATAAAGTCGAGCTTGCCTGAACCAACCTGCGATGCTTCAAGTAAAGGCTTACATTTGATCTAACGTTAGCAATATTAATTAGTGCTTATAACATATACCTTAACTTAGTGCTAAAGTATTAATAAGAATTAATAAGTATGTTTATGATAAAATAATAACTAAATTATATAAAACAGCAATACTGCTCTTATGTTGCGCAATACTTACATAGGCGATGGGAGTAACTGTCACGGAATGGCGCACATCAGACATAGGCGATTGAGGGGTCTTGCGCACGATTTAAATGTCCCGTTGCTACACGGGGTTCACATCAGGTTCCTCAGGGCTCTAGTAAACAGACACCATTTAAAAAAATCGTGGGCAACATTCTCAAATGTGGAAGCCTCAGTATTGAGTGAGCAAACAAGGCTGGTGCACGCAGCATGAGCTAACAGCACTACTGTTCAGCTTGTGACACAGCATCGCCTAAAAATGTCAAAATATATATGTGTAACTGCTATTATTTAGCGATGATAGTGTTAAAGAAGACCCCTGACTGATAAAAATTATCAGGATTCTAATATTAGCAGGGTTGTGGTGATAATTAGCACTGTGTGTAGTATGGTGGGAGGAGTAATGCTGAGGGGGGAAGAAAGGGAGGTAGTGTCGTCTGCTGACTCTGTATCGCCACCTATTATTGTCTGGACTCACCATACCAGCTTAGTGGTTCGCTATGGTGAACATAAATGTAGATACTTATATATAACAAGTGTAATAACAGCAAAAAGAGTTACTTGTCAAGCACTTTTTTGTGGCCATTATGTTGTTTGGACACCATACCAGTTTAGTTGTACAGTTATGGTGAATAAAACGTGTAGATACTTATATATAACGTGTGCAAATAGTGTAACAACAGCACAAACACTATATTTGGAGGAGGAATATTGGAAAGTGAGGGAGGGAGCCGGTCGACCGAGCGGACAGCACGCGGGACTTGTGATCCTGTGGTCCTGGGTTCGATCCCAGGCGCCGGCGAGAAACAATGGGCAGATTTTCTTTCACCCTATGCCCCCTGTTACCTAGCAGTAAAATAGGTACCTGGGTATTAGTCAGCTGTCACGGGCTGCTTCCTGGAGGGGAGGCCTGGCCGAGGACCGGGCCGCGGGGACACTAAAGCCCCAAAATCATCTCAAGATAACCTCAAGAAGGGAGCATCAGCCATGTGACGACCTCAATTATTGTCGTGATTCACCATATCTTCTTAGTTGTTCAGCTGGTTCACACAATTTATTATAAAAATATATCACACTACACACTAATGAATAATATTACAGCACAAAAAAAAAAGAGAAAAAATTAATCCGACACTTTGAAATAATTAGGTAATAATATCTTTGTGGCAACTCCTGCCTGTCAGCGCAGGTGGAAAAGGCTGCCACAGAAGTGGTCTGTCAATGCCTCAGTCTATCAATGCCTCAGTTTTGCCAGACTTTCCCGTTCTATTTTGGGCAAAATATGTCACCTACGATTGTTTTATTATTTTCCCCATTATCAGTGAACACAAATGAACAATTTTATACGACAAAAAATTTGGAGGGGGGGGGAGGTATTTTGTTATTTTTTGTGCCAGACAGTGTTGAAGATAGCAGAGCAGCAGAAGGATTAACCCTTAAACTGCGCACATTGTATGTATACAATTTGAGTAACTGTCCCCAAACCACACACATTGCATATATATACGATTGAGGGTGCTGCACACGATTTAAAAGTCCTGCACGGAAATGGGTGGCACCCATATGCTAGCCAGGGGCGACAATAAACAGACGCCATCTTGGAAAAAAACCCACCATAGGCTGCCATTGTGATTCCTGGCTGTGCCACCAGAGGGTGCAGACATTGGGGTCCGACTGTCAGTAGTCGTCTGCCGTTGCTGAATGGTGGTTTGCTGTCGGGGGTGTGGAGCGCCCGCTGGTCGGGGCCCCGCCTGCCGGTATGGACGCGGCGGGTACTAGCCATATTTGGAGGATCGACACTGTGCAGCTGGACTTTTCTGCTACTGTGGACTGGCCCGTTGTAGAGGTTGTTCTCCTGGACGTCCTCCGTGTTGACGTCTCCGAGCTCCTAGGCTTCGAGAAGTTATCACCTACCCGTGTTGCGGTGTCGTTCGCCACGTCACATGTTTACCAGGAGTTTGTGTCTCGCTCGGATGGCTGCATGCTTCCTCTTCCGGCTTCGGCTGTGTCTGTGGAGATCTTGGATCCCTGGGGGCCCTTGCCGTTTGTGAGTGTTCACGGCGGGCCGGTGACCTTCCCCGAGGCGGCCCTCATGTCCTTGTTTACACGGTTTGGGACGGTGATGAAGCACAGGTTCAACGTTTTGAGTGCGGGCTGGCTGAAGGGGGTTCGGCTGGGTTCAATGCACGTTTGTCATGCGGCTCACGAGCCCTATACCGTCCAGGGTCTTGTTTCGTGGGCTCTCGCTGAGGACCTTCTATCAGGGTCAAACCCGTACGTGTTTCCTGTGTGGTGCTGAGGGCCACGTGGTGGCCGATTGCGACGCTCCTCGTGCTGAGGCCCCTTCAGTTTTCCTGGAGGATGACTTTCCCCGCTTATCTGTGCGTGTAGATTCCCCGGCGAATCCTCGCTCTGTGCAGGTGCTTGGTGTGGTTCCCGCGGCGGTTCCAGATGTCACTATGCCTGGACCTGATCTGTCTGCCCTGCCGGTGAGCTCGGGGGACCTGGGGGAGCTTGTTTCGGACCTTCGTCGTTCGATAACTGCGGAGGTGCATCCGCATCCGGTGGCCTTAGGGATGCTGTAGGGGTGGCGCCTGCTTCTCCTGCTAACGGACATGTGCTTCCCGGGGCTGGCGGGGCGGTGGCTTGTGTGTCTCCACCCACATCCTCTGTCTCGTCGCCTCTGGCAGTTACCTCGTTGACAAGTACCTCTTCTCCTCTGCCGGTTCCGTCACCCTCCCTGGATACCTCACGTGTGCTGGAGTCTACTCTTCCGCCTGCTGTGTCTCTTCCTTCTCCGATTCCAGTCTCCGTGCTTGGTGGTGGCTTTTTACTCCGCGTTATTGAGGACGCTGTTCTGCGTGATCGCGCTGCTCCGGCTTTGGGGCCGCCTGCCGATGGTTCTTCTGGGGTACCGCCTGCTTTAGGGTGACAGCTCCGACGATCAGCGGCCTCTTTTTAAGTGCCGTCGCTCGGCCCGGGGTGTCACCTCGCCAGTCGTGGGCAGAGGAGCATGATGCGATGGATGATGATGCTGTGGCCGACGCTGTGGTGCCTTCTGTGTTGGATGCTGTGCCTCCTGCTGGTGGCTCCCCTCAGTGAGCGGTTGCCCCTGGTGATCGCGACCTTGTAGTGGTGTTGTCGAAGGATGTGTGGCGGAAGGCCTCTGCTTCTGTTCCGGTTGGTGGGGGCGCTGGGGCCCATACGGAGCCACCCTCTGCGGGACTCGGTGCGGTGCCTGACGTCGACCGGAGTACCCGCCCTAGCGGCCGGCCGGTGTGCGGCCTGCTGTGCAGTCCGGTGTGCTTCCTGGTGTGCGGCCCTGTGACCAGCGTCCTAGGGGGAAACCCATCCCTATCGTCCTCTCGTCCAGCGAGGTGGTCGACTCTGAGGCAACTGTGGCTTTTGAGTGTGATGAACTGGTGCGTCCTGTTCCCTGGTGCCCATCTACCATCTGAGTTCCACGGGGCGCGGTGTTTTTTCTCGGAAGTGCCGATTTCGATGCCTCGGCCTATTGCAGCTCCTGGGTGTCCGCTTCCTGAAATTTTTCTACTTGTTTGGGAAGCTTATTGCTTACGGTTTCCAGCTCGGGAGTACCCGGAGAAGTATGAGTGATTGGGGTGTTTGGTTTCTGTTTATGTTGTGCGAGATATTTACCCCGGTGCCTGCGTGCACAGGTGGGTGTCCTTGTCTGTGCGTGTGGGTTGTGTGGGTGTTGTTCTTGCCCATGCGTGGACTGCTTTGTTGTGTTTGCGAATTGTTTTCTGCTTTGCCTTTGGTGTAAATGTTTATGTTGTGGTTGTGTACAGTTGTGGGTGTTTGGTGTAATTTCTTTCGTGTCATTGCACGTGCCCCGTGTCCTGAGTAGGGGTGGCGGGCAGTGTGGTTGTGTATGTCGCTTGTACGCATGTATTTATTGTCTTGTCCTCGTGAATTGCTTTATTATTTGTACAACATTTCTGTTATTTCTGTTTGTGTTTCCCTGTTTATGTATTTTCTGTATTTATTATTTTTTGTTTCCTGTAGTTTTGTATTTTGCCTCTATGTCAGTGGTTTTGGAGGCCTGTTGTTGTTATGTACTCTTATTCACCTGTTTTTGGGTTGTTGGGCTGCGCTTGTTTGTGTGTTCTTGTTTTGTATTCATGTACTTACGGTTTTGTGGATGTCGCTATGTTTTATGTTATTTATATCTTGTGCTGTTTATTTGTAACGTTCTGTTTTTTGTGAAAACTCCAGTGCCCGTTTCAGGGTTTTCTCTTTTTGTGCCTTGTATCATGCGTTTTCTTGGTTTTTTGGGTATGTTTAGTTTGCATCCGTATTTACTTATTTTGTTCTATTTGTCCTGTATGTATTTCTGTATTGTTTAATGTTTATGTATTGTTTATTCTGCTGTTGTCTGTTTGTAATTTGTGTATTTCTTTTATATAAAAAAAATAGGCTGCCATTGTGTGAAGGCCTCAGTTTCATGACAGACACCCATGGCAAGTGCACCACATACCAGCGGCCGGCTTCGCTTAGGACACCGCGCATCCCATTCCTTGACTAAGGATGAAATTAACTAGGAATTGTTCCAGGAGGGTGATGAACCTGATATGGACGATTCGGACATAGATGAAGACTACACAGCAACAAGATGTGGATACGACCGAAAGTGAAAGTGAACATTTGGGTGCCACAAGGGGTCAGGCCTAGGAGGTCCTCATTTGTGCCACCCCGCCCTCACTTACCACTAATTCTGGCCCGACCACACAGTTCATGTGTTACTCTGCCAGATTATGATGTTTTGGACAACGACTCTGTTGAAGGTGACTCATTTTCAAGTTTTAATGATGTAGAATCAGAGAATAGTGTTACCACACCTGTCGCTAGTTCCAATGGTGTAATCAAGCAATGTTTTGATACGTCAGCAGCATCTCGCACAGCCAACACCGCCGCATGGCACCAGATGGTGACAATGAACAACCTTCATCTTCCAGTAATTTTCCATCATCTTCGGTTCCCACCCCTACTGTGCGTAGACCTGTTTCAGCTGTTGGTCTAGAGATTCCGCACTGTTGTGCCAATATTGCGTTTCGCAAAGCACCAGTTATTTTTGCCTGGAGTGATGGTGAAGATTTTGTTCCAAAAACTCCCGCCTTTGATGACATAAGTGAAATGGAATTCTTTACTGCTTATTGTGATGAGCCACTCATGGAACATATTGTTCTGGAAACAAATAAGTACGTGGCTCATCTCATTGGAGGTGAGAAGTTGTCAGCTTTTTCACGATTACAGTGTTGGAAAGATAGTACTGTTGGAGAAATAATGTATGTACTTACCTAGTTGTACTCACCTACAAGGGGCCTCGTAGCCTGGTGGATAGCGCGCAGGACTCGTAATTCTGTGGCGCGGGCTCGATTCCCGCACGAGGCAGAAACAAATGGGCAAAGTTTCTTTCACCCTGAATGCCCCTGTTACCTAGCAGTAAATAGGTACCTGGGAGTTAGTCAGCTGTCACGGGCTGCTTCCTGGGGGTGGAGGCCTGGTCGAGGACCGGGCCGCGGGGACACTAAAGCCCCGAAATCATCTCAAGATAACCTCAAGATAACCTAGTTGTGATTGCAAGGGGTCGAGCTTTGACTCTTTGGTCCCGCCTTTCAACCATCAATCAACTGTTGTACAGATACCTGAGCCTACTGGGCTCTATCATACCAATATATGAAACTGTGTATTTTCAGATAGAAGAAAAACAAACACTTGTATAAGACGATTTTTATTTTTCACCTGGCAGTGTTGAAGGCCATTAGGCCAATAGCAGCTTAAGGGTTAAGGCACTCTGGTTAGTGTGAAATATGGGTGTGTTTTATCATAAACAGCGAGTGGAGTGTGAGCAACACCAGACTCGTCAAGCCAGAAGCCGGTGGAGTCTAGACAACCCCACTCCAACATTAGTAGTGAATAATACTACAAGCTCTGGCCCTTCAAACGGGTAAAATCTTTGAACAAGAAGATAGAACTCTTCTCCTGCATCGTAATAAAATAAGGGAGGTTGGAGGTGTAGTAACTAGAGATTAGATCCAATGTCTTTTAGGTCCACTAACCCCCATTATATTTCAGGTGCGGTTACAACCATGAGCCTACGAGCTCACCTCCATATGTAAATTATTTGCCCCTTAAATAAAAAATATAATTACAAGGTTAATTAATTTAAAAATAAGTTGGTATATTGCAATTGCTTAAAAACAAATTAAAATGTACCTTTGCAATAGATAAATCCATATAATTAAAGAATCTTGGCATTGTTTATAATAATTCATATGTGACAAGTTACCGGATCAAAGGAATAGGCTAAAATATTTTGTAACTATCAGTGCTAGCTGTTTTTAGTTAATGGGCCAGCCAGGGGCTTAGGGCCCACAGAAGAATTTCCCTGCAATAAAAAAAAATTCTAGCTGCATTATAAATATTACTTTTTACTAAGTGGTAAGTGGAGATTTTTCCATTAACACAGGTTAATGAAAGCAGCACAATTCCTATTGGATCACTCTGAAAACTGAGCCACGTAGAGAACATATAAAATAGATGGTGTACACTACCCCACAAAGAAAACAACAGTTTCCTAGTGGCTAGTTAGTTCCTTATTTTAGGGAGTCAGAAAGTTAAACAATTTCCCATAATACTAACCTACCTGTATTCATCTAGTTTTATTCCCCTAGTTTTACTGACCTATTTGTATTCACCTATATCAGTGCTCATAAAGTTGCACTAACCTAGTTGTACTCACCTACTTGTACTTCTGTAGTTGAACTCGGCTACTTGTAATCAACTAGAGGTGCTCATCAAGTTGTACTCACCTACTTGTGCTCCCCCTAGTTGCACTCATGTAAATGAACTTACCTAGTTGTACTCACCAGTTTGGGCTTCAATTATATTTAATGTAAAATCTGCTATAATAGAGATGCATGTTATAAAGAAGTATTTTGATGCACCTTAAATTTGTTAGTCCAATAAAAAATGTTTAAATAAAATGTTGCATGTGTCCTTATATATATATATATATATACATATATATATATATATATATATATATATATATATATATATATATATATATATATATATATATATATATATATATATATGTCGTACCTAAGTAGCCAGAATGCACTTCTCAGCCTACTATGCAAGGCTCGAATTTGAATAACTAGCCAAGTTTTCATGAATTAATTGTTTTTTCGTCTACCTAACCTACCTAACCTAACCTAACCTAAGCTTTTTTCGGCTACCTAACCTAACCTAACCTATAAATATAGGTTAGGTTAGGTTAGGTAGGGTTGGTTAGGTTCGGTCATATATCTACGTTAATTTTAACTCCAATAAAAAAAATTGACCTTCATACATAGATGAAATGGGTAGCTTTATCATTTCATAAGAAAAAAATTATAGTAAATATAATTAATTCAGGAAAACTAGGCTTATTAAGGCAAATCAGGCCTTGCATAGTAGGCTGAGAAGTGCAGTTCTGGCTACTAGGTACGACATATATATATATATATATATATATATATATATATATATATATATATATATATATATATATATATATATATATATATATATATATATATATGTCGTACCTAGTAGCCAGAATGCACTTCTCAGCCTACTATGCAAGGCTCGATTTGAATAACAAGCCAAGTTTTCATGAATTAATTGTTTTTCGACTACCTAACCTACCTAACCTAACCTAACCAAACTTTTTCGGCTACCTAACCTAACCTAACCTATAAAGATAGGTTAGGTTAGGTTAGGTAGGGTTGGTTAGGTTCGGTCATATATCTACGTTAATTTTAACTCCAATAAAAAAAATTGACTTCATACATAATGAAATGGGTAGCTTTATCATTTCATAAGAAAAAAATGAGAGAAAATAAATTAATTCAGGAAAACTTGGCTTATTAAGCAAATCAGGCATTGCATAGTAGGCTGAGAAGTGCATTCTGGCTACTAGGTACGACATATATACATATATATATATATATATATATATATATATATATATATATATATATATATATATATATATATATATATATATATATATTTATATATATATATATTATATATATAGGGGGGTACCACCACTGGTGTAATTATAGGGACCCACAGCCTCAGAGAAGGGAACACAGAGCACTCAGGGAAAAACTTGACATTTAACTCTGAATGCGAAAGAGTGTTCACTTCTCCTACCACCCCCTTTTTTTTTTATTATGATGTACACTTTATTATGCAAGGTTATACAGTTACATATCTGATTTTATACAAAAAATGAACATTAAGAGGACACAAGAAAAAGTTCGCTTCCTAGAGGCTGTAGATTTCCTCGAACTCCTCCGACGCCGGGCAGGAACCGAGGATGCAGCGGGCATTTCCCCTCTGGATCGCGACACTGAGGCGCTGAAAGAGAAAACTTGCTGCTCTAGGGTCTCTTGTGGTGTCAATGAGCTTGGAACCAAGATCCTTAAGAAACCTTCTTGCACTCTCACCCCATGGGCCTAGGGTCTCAGACCCTATTGGAACGAAATTGTACCTTTGATCTAATTGCCTGTACTTGACTGACTTTTGTTTTTCTCTGTGTGTCGCTGCGGCTCCTGCCGTGCCGGCAGAGAGGGTGATGTATGTCGTTGCCAGGGTGGATACGCAAGTATAGTCCCATGCTAACTGCCTGCCACCCTTCCACGGACGCAGTGTGATTCCGTCTGGTCGGCCGGCAAAGCTAACAGAGTCACGGTTCAGTAGGTTGCGGGGCTCTCTCTCCGCTGGACACTGAGCAGAGGCAAGGCTTCTTTTAATGATGTCGTTGACTTCGTCGTGTCTAGTGTGCCAACCACCCGATTTTCCACAGTGCAGGCCATGCAATCCATATTCGTCAGCATCTGCCTCGCCGCAAATACACCTGTGAACAGTGTGGATAGGGGCAGCAAGGCGCAGAGCGACTGCAATACGGAGCTCCTGCGGATCAAGACGTGTGCCTGTCGCAGACATAGGGACTGCCAGAAGGAAGTCCCCTGCATGGGGAGCCTGCACAGCTGTGAGGCGTGCACGATCACTGGGGGTTGTTGCTGCCTCCAGCAAAGCTGTGGCTTCTTTGTCTACAATGGGGCTGTCCCAACTGGATTGTTTCTTGGCTTTCGGCATGGCTGGTCTGAGTGCTGGGTCTGTCATGGCACCCCATTTCGTGTCACATTCCGTGTAGTGGGGGTCCTGTATCCCCGCTACATCACTCAGGGTGTCAGGTAGAATTTCCTTAACCAGGTCATCTGATGCTGAGGAGGAAGACAGGAAGGCTGGGACTGCAATTTGGGTGGCGGTGCGGACACCCAAGCCACCGAGCCTGACAGGAAGAGTGGCTTGTTTCCACTGGCATTCGTTGAGAGAGAGGTTAACAACTTTTTCCAGCATGGTCTTCAGTAGGAGGTCATACTCGTCAAGCTTTGGGTTGTTGTAAGATGGGGCGCACCTCAGAAAGTAGGTTAGCCTCGGAAGGGATAGGCATTTGGTGAGGAGATAAAAAGCATCGTGGGCATCGATGTCACCTATTCTGTCTTCCATCCTCCTAAGGTCTGCGATTTTCTTGTCGAGGATCTCCTCAATGGCGTTAGACCCGAGGGGAGCTCCAAGGAGGGTGCTGTTCTCGGCCCTAATGACATGGGCTCCAGGCAAGGCAGACCTTATTCTAGCTACGATGTCTGGGTTGGAGGAGACTACTTCACACTTGGAAGGGTTCAGGACGAGACCCAGGCTTACTTCTTGCTCCCTTATTTTCCTGATATCTGACAAGAGGTGGTCTACGGTGCCAGCTATAGTGCCATCATCCAAAAACCAGATGTTGAACTCGCTGGACAAGCTTTCGGTGATTTCTTTTAAGACTAAGCAGAAAAGAAGGGGAGCAAGAGGATCACCTTGCTGAACACCTTCACATGATCTGATTTCATGTTCACCAAAGAGCAGTTTTGACTCGCCACTGTAGCACGATAGTATGAACGGGTAGAGGGGCCGGAAATGGCGATGTACGGCACAAAGTACTGCATCTCTTCTTACCATGTTGAAGGCATTCTTAAAGTCCAGTTTGAGCAGGGCCTTTTCATCAGAAATGTTTGTGATGTATGCTCGTGCTGCATGGGCAGCCGCTTCACAGCCTTGGGGGATTCCAAATCCTAGCTGGATTGGTTTCAGCAATTCAGCCGCTTGCTGGCTGACAACCCTCGTAGCAGCCTTGGCAATCAGGCGTCGGAGAGTGTTGCCAACAGCGATTGGCCTGATTCCTTCGTCCTTCTTTTTGAGAGCACAGAGAGAGGCACCAAAAAAGAGAGGCCTGATGACCTCAGGTATCTCACCAGCCAGACACATGTTGACGAACCTTGTGAGTTCCATAAGAAGATCTTGTGCAGCATCACCAACCGCAGGATTTAACATTTGCTTGATATGTTGAGGTTTTAACCCTGTAAAGCCGCCTGCTGACCCAGGTGGAAAAGAAAGGGCTGCTTTGTAGACCTCAGATTCACCAACTGTTAATGGGTCTGAAATGGTGTCGGCTGATGGCGGAACGATGTTGTCGCCTTGAGGGGCTCTGGGTGGGTGCTTGCTTTGCAGGGCCCGTGCTGTGGCTGAGTTTCGAGGAGCAATTTTCTCGTCACTGGTGAGGACTCTAATAGCACTTGCGGTATTTCCCTCTTCAATTTTCTTGGTGATTTGTGCTCTGATTTTGTACGTTTCCGGTATGTTGTTGTTACCATTATTATATATATATATTATATATATATATTATATATATATATTATATATATATATATATATATATATATTATATATATATATATATATTATATATATATATATATATATATATATATATATATATATATATATATATATATATATAATATATATATATATATATATATATGTCGTACCTAGTAGCCAGAACTCACTTCTCAGCCTACTATTCAAGGCCCGATTTGCCTAATAAGCCAAGTTTTCCTAAATTAATATATTTACTATAATTTTTTTCTCATGAAACGATAAAGCAACCCTTTTCTCTATGTATGAGGTCAATTTTTTTTTATTGGAGTTAAAAATAACGTAGATATATGACCGAACCTAACCAACCCTACCTAACCTAACCTAACCTATATTTATAGGTAAGGTTAGGTTAGGTAGCCAAAAAAAGCTAGGTTAGGTTAGGTTAGGTAGGTTAGGTAGACGAAAAAACATTAATTCATGAAAACTTGGCTTATTAGGCAAATCGGGCCTTGAATAGTAGGCTGAGAAGTGCGTTCTGGCTATTAGGTACGACATATATATATATATATATATATATATATATATGTCGTACCTAATAGCCAGAACGTACTTATCAGCCTACTATTCAAGGCCCGATTTGCCTAATAAGCCAAGTTTTCATGAATTAATGTTTTTTCGACTACCTAACCTACCTAACCTAACCTAACCTAACTTTTTCGGCTACCTAACCGAACCTAACCTATGAAGATAGTGTAACACGGGTTTAGTGTTCCTCTCTCTACTTATCTACCTTCCTTCTTTCTTTGCCCTCTACCCGTATTCTTACTTTTATTTCTAAACCAAGGGACTCCAAAACTTTTAACAAAGCCAACTCCACGCCACGTGGTCCTAAGACGATTGACCGACTTAGGATTCTACACCCAGTATGACGTGACCTAAGCTCTGAACAAAACCCTAGAGTCACCTCTGCTGCCACCACCAGACCAGTAATACAAGAGCAATGATCGAGGTCTGGATCGATCACGCTAATTAATCAACCTAGGGGCTTGATCCCCACTATAAACGATGACCTTGAGTGTGGAATAAATTACACGGTAATGATAATTCCGATTCGATGTTAGAATCGGCGCCCAATGCAACTCTGCCTCGTGTGGACCACGTGACCAGGACAAGTTTACACATAAAACACATGGAAATAATGAAATGCAAAAATATTAATAAATTTAATTTATTAAAAGAAAAACTAAAACAAAATCTAAAAATGTTCACTCCCTATCACTTTAACACTCCCTACTTGACCTGAGTGGCAAATGAGACTATTTCTATACTTAACAATAGCAACTATACCTTGGGCGACCAGCTAGATGTCTTGGCTGGTCTTGGGGAGAGGTAAGATGTTTGACCTCTCCCAGCTGCTTCCGTGACCACACTGATCTCTCTCTTGTCTGGTCTACCCCAGACTAGAACATTGTATTGTTCCGCATCGCTTACCCAGTTACTTTAGCAAGGTTAAGTTATAACAATTAAACTCTGTTTGTACTGAATTGATCCAGACTGGTTGAATTATTTTACTGAATTAAATTACAAACATCTAACGGCAGAGCTGTTCCCGATCACAAAAATGGTTATTAAAACTTTGAGAAATAGTAGACCTGTCAACCCCTGATGACCTATGACCGCCGGTCACTCCGCTTTAAAAGTTAGATCTGATTCGTGACGTCACTGATGGTGACTTAAACTCAATAATTAGAATACTCTTGATATTGTATCCAGTACTATTATACAATACAATTTTAATGCAAAATGAATAAAGGCTAATTTTCTCTAAATTACTGAATACTATAGGATGATTCATTATACGCAGATATGAACAAAGCGTCGGTTATTTCCACCGCGAATTCCCCTGGGGGTCAGGTCACCATGCGGCTCAGCTTCCCATTCTCTTTTGTCGATAAACCACTCTGGATAATTCTTACAACAGCCTAGTCTGTTACAACCCCCCCGCACAAGCACTTAGTAAACCTTGTTAATTTGTTAAAATTCACGAGGTTTAGTATCCAAACCCACAATTCAACTCATGCCACAAACAAAAGCTAACCTAACTAATAAAATTTGACAAATAATAGTCCAACATCATAATGAACATGTTCATATTTCATAAATTTCTCAGCTGTCAACTGACAGCAATCCTCTAATATCAGGAAACATACATCCTATCCTTACTGACATAGCTAAATAACATGTCCCTACTCTACCATAAAAAACTAGCTATTAAACTCTCTTGGCTCTTCACTAGCCAAGTCCATGTGTCCTCTAGAGCCGGCCACACCGTGCTCAAACAAACATTAACGTTATATCATCAGACTGAACTTTCAGTCATCCGGGAGCGTACTACGGAACTATCAAGTACTCATCCGTGTACTAACCACTCCCCATCAATGTCAACCTTGACATGTTAAGGAACACACCTAACGTTTATTACATCTATCTAAAAAAATATAAAAAAAATCCTATACTATATCACAGGTTTCAGCTGACTGTACAGCCAAGTGTTCTCACTCACTAGAAGTGTCAATGTTTATATTGGTCCGCCTCTCCTGTGTTCAAACATTCTGAAAAAAAATAGCACAACATAATTTTCCATAACCGTTTGTTCTGGGCTGAGACAATTACACAGGGGCTTCGATTTTGATTACTGACCAATTTATAGAGTTAAATTTTCATATATTATACCAGAATTATTATTTTAAATCTGTTTTTCAACATTTAAAAAATATTGTAATTCTACCTCTGTTTTTCAACATTTAAACAAGTGTCCAGATGTTCTTTACACAGATGTTCAGAGCCAACTTTGTTGTTTGTATCAATTGTTCATATTGAGTAATCGAGAAAAAAAAATCGATACTGCTGGATGCTGAATGTAGTCGCTGACGATGACGGTGTCGATCTTGCTTCTTCTCATGTGTAGACATCAATACCTGGTCCTCTTGTACTCCCATCCAGTACTCCTGAATGACGACAGAGTGTAGTAGAGCGGAGTGCCAAGTGACAGCTGTAGAATACTGTTACTTCGGCCATTAATCTTGCTCTCGACAGTCCACACGCCTTCATATCAATCACAGTTCACACGGCAGTCTTGATGTTAAACTTGACGGCGCAGATGACCACAGCAGAGCAGGACTGGATGTACCAACGGTGTCTCTTAGCAGGAGTGGTGTCAGAAGGTCGTAGAGGCGGGTTGCTTGTTTGCAGAACAGGTGAATCTCGTCTTCCATCATTGCTCACGTCATCTCAGGCGTTTCTTGATGTCCCCAGGTTACTAGGCCGTAAACACCAACTGTGTATACCCTCGTACCGCCGACTTTAGGCCAAAGGAGACAATTTTGCGACCTTCTATTGGCGAGTCCCGGTACTCTGTAGGGAAACCGTGCCTTCCACCTGTGACCGCCTTACTTCCGCTTTCTTGTTACTTCAGATGACGTAATCATTAATCTTCCGGCGAAATTCTTGAGTACTGCTACGTGCTTTCCATTTCTTGACCTCTCCTCCAACACTGCTGGAATGGCTGCAGTCTTGATGACGCAGCAGGTGGGTAGTGGTGATCTCGAGACAGCTACCCCGGCGTTGTATGGCACCTCCGGTGACTGCTATAATGTGGACAGCTCGCTGGCCCTGACAACCTCGTTAGTGACGTGAGGCGTCGGCCGGGTGACTCTTGGATAGTCACTCATCCCCAAAGTAACTGATGTATGGGTTACTGGGTCTGGTGGGGGGAGGGCTTTGTGTAACGTGCCTCCCCCCTCGGTCTTTACAGACAAGGGTTCACGTGTGGCTGGAACAACTGGGTCGGTGTACCAATCAGACCTGGGAACAGACAGACACAACACAGCGGAAGCATAGATATACTCTGGGTTTGGTGGAGGTGGAACCCCAGAGCACGGTAAAAGTTGCTACCTGAGTCAAGTATAGACATAGTACATCTCATTGCCTTTACAGGAAAATCTAATGAATACTAAATTATACTAACCAAGGAAGTTACTTTACTGTATAGCGCGAGATCTCGTCACCATAGGGTGGCGAGACTGCACCTGACTACTGATGAGCGATGACAGAGGGTCATCCTCATCTTCTGACTCGTCGGTGAAGCCATGAGTCAGCACTGCTGAGTCAGGAACTAGACCCGCTGAAGGCAGTTCTAATTCCTCTCTAGCATGATAATGTTTCAATTTATTTACGTGAATTGTCCTTTCCACCTGGTCCTCGAACACTCCTTTTATAACAAGATTAACCGGCCCCGCCCTTTTAATTACTCTATATGGTCCTCGCCACCTCGGAGCTAGTTTCCTGCTCTGATTGGCGGGCGCAGCCTCATTCACTCTCAATACGAGGCTTCCTTCCTTCAACTCAAGAGGGCGCACTTTCTTGTCATAAAAATGAGCATACCGAGTCCGTGCCTTCTTGGACGCTTCAGCTGCAATATTCCATGCATTTCTCATTTTTCCAAGGACCTCTGAAGGATAGTCCTCCCCGTATGCAACATTATGTCTGTTAAGCAGACCTGACGGGAAATTGCATGAATTACCAGTAAACAAATGAAGTGGTTGGGTGTTAATTGATTGGTGGATGGCAGTATTCAAGGCGAACTGAACATAGGGTAGGTGTTCATCCCAGGTGTTTGCATCATGTTCAGCAAGGATTGCAAGCATATCCTTGACTGAACGATTAGTCCGTTCCGTCATTCCGTTTGCTTGTGGGTGGTAGGCCGTTGTAAAAGCCGAAGTTGTCTCTAAAATCTTACAAACTTCTCTAAATATATTCCCATTGAATTCTTGACCCCGGTCAGAGACTAAAACTTTAGGAGGTCCGAATACAGTAACGAACCTACGCAAGAATGCATCTGCAACCGTACGAGAATCCTTCTGAGGTAATGCAACTAGTGTAGTGTATCTAGACAGATGGTCAACTAGTACCAACACATATCTATTTCCTGAATGACTGTGGTGTAAATCAATCAGATCGGCCCCCACACGATCTAACGGTTCGCGAATTTCAGGAAATTCCTGAAGTGGGGCTTGTACCTTAAGGGTGCCTTTCCTCCTCTGGCAACGAGGGCACGACTTCACGAAATTGATTACCTCAGAAAGTAATCCTGGAAAATAAAATAGAGACTTTGCTTTTAAGTGCGTTTTAAAGATCCCCGGATGCCCTGCAATTTTTGAAGCATGCGCAAGCTTTAACGCTGATGACCGCAACGCGTCCGGAATAACTAGCTGAAATACTGCCCTATCATTCTGGCTGTTGACATAATACAGGACGCCCTGTTTCATCTCAAAATCATGAATAGGTAAATTCTTTTTCTTTTTCGGGTATTTTCCTCCCTCTAAATACTCAATAATTTCTTTCCATCTAGGCTCGCTCATCTGGTATTCTCTCATTTTATCTGATGGAATGGTTTCAATATTTTCATTAATCTGCATTGCCGCTATATTTCTACTTAGCGTATCTGGCACAACATGTGCTGGACCAGGCTTGTACAAGATCTGGAACGAGTGGGCCGAAAGTTCGTGAGACCAGCGTGACATTCGTGGGCATTTCGTTCGCTTTTTAAATATATGTGTTAACGCTCGATGGTCTGTGTAGATTACAAAATGCCGCTGAAATAGGTAAGGCTCGAAATACCTAACTGATTCTACTACTGCCAGTGCCTCCCGATCCGTAGCTGAATAACGAACTTCAGGTCCTTTGACCTTCCTACTGAAATAGGCTACTGGATGGGGTAAATTATCTGCGTCTCGCTGAATTAAGCACCCGCCAATAGCTATACCGCTGGCGTCAGTGTGCACTTCCCACTCTTTCTCAAAATCCGGAATAGCTAATACCGGTGTCGTGATTAGTTGGTCTTTCAGTTTGCGATAGGCCTCGTCATGTTCAGATTTCCACACAAACTTCGCATTTTTCTTTGTCAGATCAGTCAGGGGTGCTGAAATGCCAGCGAAACCTTCAATATGACGACGAAAATATCCGGCCGCCCCCAAAAACCTACGCACGTCCTTTGCTGTCCTTGGAGTAGGCATGTCAGCAATGGCGCGGCAAGAATCTGGGTCAGGTCGGATACCGTCTGGGCACACCTGGAACCCCAGAAATTTGAATTTCTGAGCCGCCAGGGTGCACTTCTGAACATTCAGCCTGAAACCTGCCTGATCTAACAACTTCAAAGTCTCAGTCAAGTCCTGTAGGTGTTCCTCAAACGTCCTGGAATATATCACAACATCATCCAGGTACGCTAAAGAATGCCTACCCAGTACCGGACTAAGGATAAAGTTGATGGCCCTCTGAAACGACGAAGGCGCTGTCTTTAAACCAAACGGCATCCTACGGAATTGATAAGTGTGCCTACCATCCGAGAATGCTGTTTTTTCCCTATCTTGTTCTGCCACCGGAATCGCCCAATACGCCGATTTTGCGTCAAGAGTTGAGAAATACTTAGCAGCACCAAATTGATCTATTATCTCCTGTATTCGGGGCAACGGATACACATCACCCTTAGTTAATTCGTTCACCTTCCGGTAGTCAACACAGAAACGATAACTACCGTCCGGTTTCCGAACTAGTACAACAGGAGAGAGCCACGGTGACGTACTAGGCTCTATCACGCCCTGTCTCAACATTTTCTGGCACTCCTCCCTGATAATGTTCTTTGCCTGTTCCGGCAACCTCCACTGTCTTGTGTACACAGGCAAATGGTCACCAGTTGGAATGGTGTGCTCGATCTTATCAAGGAGACCAATCTGGTCATCCTCTGTCGCAAACAATTTCGGGAATTTTCGTAAAACTCCTCTCAGTGCCTTCCTATCCGCCTGTGCAACATGTTGCAAATCAAGTGCTGAAATTAATTTTTCCACTTCCTCTACATTCTGTGCAACATTTCTCGTCTGGTATTGTACTTTGGATGGTGTTTTAGTGTTCAACATATTTAGTGCACTACATTGTGCAGTGACGGCTGGCGTCTCAGCTGACTCATGGTGAAAGATTTCTGTGTCCTCCACCATGGTTCCCTGAGATACCCTATCACCTGCCCTGAAGCGAAACGTCTTATGTGAAAGATTGACAACTGGAATGAGTGCACCTTTATCGAGCACTACAACTAAGTGATGAGGAATTAATAAACTATCACATCTCCCAGCCACCTGAAGGGTGGTACCTGGTTGTATGTGACGTCCCACGGCTACTTTAATAAATTTAACAGAATGTGGTGGGCAACTCTGTTTGGTCAATGCATGCAATGCGCATGACCTCTTAATTGTGTCTGGAAGAGACTTAAAAATCAATTTTGGATAGTGCGCATTATATTTCAGCTTCCTCTTAATTGAAGCTACAACCGGGGGATGGTCGATCATCTCCACTGGGTAGGAAGTCTGTCCCAACTGCAACCTGCAGTTCCTAGCCCCTTTTTGAGCAGACAAGGAATAATTAAATCGCGACAGAAAATCAGTTCCCATTAAGATGTGACCAGGAAAATCAAGGTTCTCTACGATCGTACATGTGTGAGGCTGCAATTCCCCATCAATCTCAAAATTAACTGTACCTTGACCTACGATCTCAATCTTTTCCCCATTGACTGCTGTTAATGTCTTTGCGCAACGTTGAAGACGTGCATACTTAAAATTGCTGAAGGCTGACTTTTTAATTACCGTCGCCTGGCTTCCTGTATCAACAAAAGCTGTCAATCTCACACCTTCCACTTTCACCTCAAAAGTAGGCCTACCATCACTAGGAGCCTGCTTTCATGCTTTCGTAGGAGTGACTTCGCAATCCCTCTGTATATGCCCGCGCTTCCAGCAGGAGTAACACCTCCGCGGATCTCTGTTACCCCGCGCAGGGTGGCTCGAACTTGCAGCTGAGGGCTGCTTCCCGACTGATGAACCCGCGCCACAGTTCCTCGGCTTGGCTCCCTCGCCTTTACTTAACGCCTCTACGTATGGCGACAACTGAGTGCCCGGCGTCTCCGTGCGCATCTGCCTGTCTAAGGCTGTGGCGGCCTGGGGTTGGGGTTGAGGTATGGTGTGGGTGGCCTGGGGTTGGGGTGTGGATGGAGGTTGGGGTTGAGGTATGGTGTGGGTGGCCTCGGGTTGGGGTATGGTGTGGGTGACCTCAGGCTGGGGTGTGGATTGAGGTTGGGGTGGGTATGGGGTGGCCTGGGGCTGGAATGGGTATGGGTATGGGGTGGCCTGGGGTTGGAATGGGTATGGGTATGGAGTGGCCTGGGGTTGGAATGGGTATGGGTATGGGGTGGCCTGGGGTTGGAATGGGTATGGAGTGGCCTGGGGTTGGGGGAAGGGTTGGTATGGGAACTGAGGATGGGGTTGGTATGGGAATTGAGGATGGGGTTGGTATGGGAATTGAGGATGGGGTTGGGGTTGTTGTAGTGACGGGTGAGGTGTACCTAGGTGGTCCCCAGTGGTGTCGGAAGAGGTGCTGTCCTCTACACTCCCATTCCCACTGGTCCCTACTGACTGGTCATTATCTGGGTTAAACATTTTCTGTGATTCCTGGTGTGCCACGTCTCTTCTAAACTACCCTTTAGTACACCCTCGACCCGGACTCACTACAACCGTGATCTTACAAAAATAAAAAAAAATCACAACTCTATTCTAAGAGAAAACTACTAACTTCCCAAAATAGGAAATACACAGATTTATCGAGAGAATCGCTGAAGTGAATCCAATGAATGTCTGCCCCGCACTCGTGTCTGACCGTGAAATATCCCACAGTTCTATTGCTGAAGCCTAAGTCCTTTACGTTAAAAAAAATTAAAGAATCTAATTTATATAAAACAATTTAAATGATAACGCAACTAACGCGTAGCACTCGTGATGGATTAATAAAGAATATTTACTGTACTTGAATACTAAACGCGCTTGAAGTGAGCAGCGTGGCCACTGATGACTGATGGAGCGGGACCAGCTGCGCTGAAAAAAAACTAAGTCCCGCGCTTTTTCGCTTAAACGCTGAAAAATCAAAATTTTGTTCTAAAGGAAAATAACTAGTTTTACGTTAATAAACCGCTCTAGCGATTAATATAGACACCCAGGACCTATAAATGCTTACCAAAAATTGAATTTTTATCAAAAACTGCGTTTTTACTCAATTGCTGGACTCTGCCAATTTTTCTGACTCCGAGGGAAAAAAAAATTTCTATCACCCCAAATATCACAAAACTCCTTTAATTCACAAAAATTTGGGTTTCTCGTTCCCAGATATAAATACGTTATTATTTACTACTGACGTTGTATACAGAACAATACTGACACATCGGGCGGTTTCAACACTCATTAATTCGAATTTTCGTCAAAATCCGAGATTTTCACCTCAAATGGACTCTGACAAAATTACAACACGATTTTCTCGAAAAATAACTAAATTCGGCAAAAAATGTAATTATCACTGTTTAATGCTTTACGAACAGAATTACGTCCCTTGCGCGCACTAGAGAGTAATACTGACCCTAGGATATACACAAAACATGAAAATTAGAATTTCCGCCAAAAAGTCAGATTCTAGCCCAAGCTGGACTTAGAAAATTTTCCACCTACGTTTC
The DNA here is from genome assembly GCF_040958095.1 of Procambarus clarkii. NCBI lineage: Eukaryota > Metazoa > Arthropoda > Malacostraca > Decapoda > Cambaridae > Procambarus > Procambarus clarkii. Next base: position 1,883,100 of record NC_091198.1, on the reverse strand, counting down.
TACTGAAAACAGAATTCTAAGTCTACAAACACAATTCTACCGTCTTACTGGTAACAACTAGAAAATATCATCCGCATCGACTGGGGAATCCTAATGATACCCAGATCATACACGTGACCCACGAATACAAATTAATTACAGTTAACGACTTTCCGACATTGACTTAGCCGAAAACTTATCCCAAAATACTTAGAAATATACCACGGACTCTATTAAGCATTTACACGCAACTTCTTATCTCTTAAACTCCTTCACTTATCTATCGTGACCGACATATAGCCCTAAGTCCAGAGGATTAACAACGCCTCTGACTTAGACTAATAGAACAGGGAATAACAAAACTTAACGTACGCACTTAGCCTAATATGCAAGAAAACGCTAAACACTTGGGAAAAATTTTAACCGGGGATTGAATTTAGGGGAAAAAATTAATCTAGAACAACGCAAATAAACGGAAATTACTTTATAAATTTAAGTATACTTAATTAAAAAAATGCACTCGACTTAATCTTATAATTGCTCCTACCGGCTCGCCGTACCACACCTAGCCTAGGGGCCACACCCTCTAGGTTCCAACAGAGCGACACGCAGCTTTCAGCAACAATTATGACTAGGGACGACTCAACCTCCACTAAGTGTGCGATCACTTAGTTGTTGAATCGCTGCTAGGTAGGTTACTAGTCCGTCCCTCGGAGGCCGCAACGCCCTTCACGGATTACGTTTTTCCTAGCGTTTTGGGTCGTCTAATAACGCCCTCGGACTATCTATTGGCGTCCCACAGATATATCCGCCCCCGACAGCCCTCAAGGAACTGCTGTTGAGAGTATGGTGGCTCCCAACACCTCTGAATTAATTGCAATGGGTCGAGTATGGTACCCAGTCCAATCAACTCGGAGCGGTCTCCTTTTCAATAAATCTATTTTAACAGCCTAATCTTACTAACTAAACCTTAATCATATCAGCCCGCATGACTCAAGATTCGCCAATCCCCACTCAAACGCACTTGTGGGGCGCACTGCTAATCCTGACCCGCGGCTGTCTCCTTAGCATCCGCGCACGTGTTCGAACGGCTAGACGCGTGAGCCTTTCAACAATTTCAAACAAAATTGTTGAAACCACCGCTGTGCACCATTGTAACACGGGTTTAGTGTTCCTCTCTCTACTTATCTACCTTCCTTCTTTCTTTGCCCTCTACCCGTATTCTTACTTTTATTTCTAAACCAAGGGACTCCAAAACTTTTAACAAAGCCAACTCCACGCCACGTGGTCCTAAGACGATTGACCGACTTAGGATTCTACACCCAGTATGACGTGACCTAAGCTCTGAACAAAACCCTAGAGTCACCTCTGCTGCCACCACCAGACCAGTAATACAAGAGCAATGATCGAGGTCTGGATCGATCACGCTAATTAATCAACCTAGGGGCTTGATCCCCACTATAAACGATGACCTTGAGTGTGGAATAAATTACACGGTAATGATAATTCCGATTCGATGTTAGAATCGGCGCCCAATGCAACTCTGCCTCGTGTGGACCACGTGACCAGGACAAGTTTACACATAAAACACATGGAAATAATGAAATGCAAAAATATTAATAAATTTAATTTATTAAAAGAAAAACTAAAACAAAATCTAAAAATGTTCACTCCCTATCACTTTAACACTCCCTACTTGACCTGAGTGGCAAATGAGACTATTTCTATACTTAACAATAGCAACTATACCTTGGGCGACCAGCTAGATGTCTTGGCTGGTCTTGGGGAGAGGTAAGATGTTTGACCTCTCCCAGCTGCTTCCGTGACCACACTGATCTCTCTCTTGTCTGGTCTACCCCAGACTAGAACATTGTATTGTTCCGCATCGCTTACCCAGTTACTTTAGCAAGGTTAAGTTATAACAATTAAACTCTGTTTGTACTGAATTGATCCAGACTGGTTGAATTATTTTACTGAATTAAATTACAAACATCTAACGGCAGAGCTGTTCCCGATCACAAAAATGGTTATTAAAACTTTGAGAAATAGTAGACCTGTCAACCCCTGATGACCTATGACCGCCGGTCACTCCGCTTTAAAAGTTAGATCTGATTCGTGACGTCACTGATGGTGACTTAAACTCAATAATTAGAATACTCTTGATATTGTATCCAGTACTATTATACAATACAATTTTAATGCAAAATGAATAAAGGCTAATTTTCTCTAAATTACTGAATACTATAGGATGATTCATTATACGCAGATATGAACAAAGCGTCGGTTATTTCCACCGCGAATTCCCCTGGGGGTCAGGTCACCATGCGGCTCAGCTTCCCATTCTCTTTTGTCGATAAACCACTCTGGATAATTCTTACAACAGCCTAGTCTGTTACAATAGGTTAGGTTAGGTTAGGTAGGGTTGGATAGGTTCGGTCATATATCTACGTTAATTTTAACTCCATTAAAAAAAAATTGACCTCATACATAATGAAATGGGTAGCTTTATTATTTCGTAAGAAAAAAACTAGAGAAAACATATTAATTCATGAAAACTTGGCTTATTACGCAAATCGGGCCTTGCATTGTAGGCTGATAAGTGCGTTCTGGCTACTAGGTACGACATATATATATATATTCTTTATGAAAAATACATTAACATAAATTTGAAATGTTTGTTATATATATATTATGTATATATATATATATATATATATATATATATATATATATATATATATATATATATATATATTCATATATATATATAAATATATATATATATATATATATATATATATATATATATATATATATATATATATATATATATATATATATATATATATATATATATATATATATATATATATATGCAATTGACGATCACAAAACACTGATCATTTTATGCGGAAAATCCACAGAGAAATATGAAATGAGGTGAACGTTTCGGCTTTGTTAAAGCCATTGTCAACACCAGACTGACTCACCAGACTGACAGAGTCAGTCTGGTGTTGACAAAGGCTTTAACAAAGCCGAAACGTTCACCTCATTTCATATTTCTCTGTGGATTTTACGCATATATATATATATATATATATATATATATATATATATATATATATATATATATATATATATATATATATATATATATATATATATATATATATATATATATATATATAACCCTACCCTATTCCAGTAGCTGAAGTTTATAACTTTTTAGACACTCAACCCACCAGGGGACTCGAACACTGGCCAACAAGGTGGCAGTTGCACGCTGTATCCACTACACCATACTTCAAAGCCATTAAGAGAGGTAGGAATTCTGGGGTATTTAACCAACCAAAACTCCAATCCTCACCCAGGCAATGAGATAGTGTGGGACCCCCGATGCTCTTTCATCGAGCCCTGTTATATGGGAAAACTCAGTGCCAAATGCTTAATGCACAGACTACCCTATTCCAGTAGCTGAAGTTTATAACTTTTTAGACACTCAACCCACCAGGGGACTCGAACACTGGCCAACAAGGTGGCAGTTGCACGCTGTATCCACTACACCATACTTCAAAGCCATTAAGAGAGGTAGGAATTCTGGGGTATTTAACCAACCAGAACTCCAATCCTCTCCCAGGCAATGAGATAGTGTGGGACCCCCGATGCTCTTTCATCGAGCCCTGTTATATGGGAAAACTCAATGCCAAATGCTTAATGAACAGACTACCCTATTCCAGTAGCTGAAGTTTATAACTTTTATATAACTTTTAAGACACTCAACCCACCAGGGGACTCGAACACTGGCCAACAAGGTGGCAGTTGCATGCTGTATCCACTACACAATACTTCAAAGCCATTAAGAGAGGTAGGAATTCTGGGGTATTTAACCAACCAGAACTCGAATCCTCTCCCAGGCAATGAGATAGTGTGGGACCCCCGATGCTCTTTCATCGAGCCCTGTTATTTGGGAAAACTCAGTGCCAAATGCTTAATGCACAGACTACCCCATTCCAGTAGCTGAAGTTTATAACTTTTTAGACACTCAACCCACCAGGGGACTCGAACACTGGCCAACAAGGTGGCAGTTGCATGCTGTATCCACTACACCATACTTGAAAGCCATTAAGAGAGGTAGGAATTCTGGGGTATTTAACCAACCAGAACTCCAATCCTCTCCCAGGCAATGAGATAGTGTGGGACCCCCGATGCTCTTTCATCCACCCCTGTTATATTCTATTGTTGATAGTGCAACGGTGTATGTAGACTTGATCTACTTGAGGAGGTTGATAGTATCAGGTGGTGAATCAGAAGATAGGATACCACTTGGTAAACTGATAATAGATTTCTGATGGTGTTGGACTGCAACCTGATTGTAATAGTATAGAGTATAGGATTCATTATTATTATATGTGCGTATGTATTGTGTATGTGCTTTGTCCAGTAAATGTATCCCAATTTGCTGGTGTTTGCCCTTGTCCTAGTGAGGCTTCCCAGGAAATAGTAAAGGAAGAGAGAGAGAGAAAGAACCAAGAACCACCGCTGTGGACAGGGTAGGATGGAAAATTAGTAAGTCAAAGGGAATTGAGGAGATCATATCACCTAAGGAGAGAGTGGGGAGTCACAGCGGCTCGAGTGGGTGTGTGCACATGACAACGAGGCTATGTATTTGAGCCGCATCCCCTAAACGTGTGACGTCGAGCCCCTCCCCAAGAGCCAGAAGCGCCTAGTGTGATCTCCTAGTGAGGTATAAGCACTCTACCGAGTTTTGGGTTGGGTTTTCCGTATGGGAGGAACAACACGACAACACCACCAACACACAAACTATAATACTAACCTATAAAGATAAGTTAGGGTAGGTTAGGTAGGGTTGGGTAGGTTCGGACATATATCTACGTTAATTTTAACTCCAATTAAAAAAATTTACCTCATACGTAATGAAATGGGTCGCTTTATCATTTCATAAGAAAAAAATTAGAGAAAATATATTAATTCATGAAAACTTGGCTTATTAGGAAAATCGGCCCTTGCATAGTAGGCCGAGTACGACGTTCTGGTACAGAACTGCTACTAGGTACAACATATATATATATATATATATATATATATATATATATATATATATATATATATATATATATATATATATATATATATATATATATATATATATATATATATATATATGTCGTACCTAGTAGCCAGAACGCACTTCTCAGCCTACTATTCAAGGCCCGATTTGCCTAATAAGCCAAGTTTTCCTGAATTAATATATTTTCTCTAATTTTTTTCCTATGAAATGATAAAGCTACCCATTTCATTATGTATGAGGTCAATTTTTTTTTATTGGAGTTAAAATTAACGTAGATATATGGCCGAACCTAACCAACCCTACCTAACCTAACCTAACCTATCTTTATAGGTTAGGTTAGGTTAGGTAGCAGAAAAAGTTAGGTTAGGTTAGGTAAGGTAGGTTAGGTAGTCGAAAAACAATTAATTCATGAAAACTTGACTTATTAGGCAAATCGGGCCCTGCATAGTAGGCTGAGAAGTGCGTTCTGGCTACTAGGTACGACATATATATATATATATATATATATATATATATATATATATATATATATATATATATTATTAAATATGACCGAAAAAGTAAGATTAATAATTCTAACACGAATTTTCTCGATCTTTCGATCTTTCGTACGTTTCTTTTCACTGTTGGTGGTAATTAAAAAATCAATTCTCCAAAATTCATTTTTATTTCTAGTCTGACGCGACACTTGAGCGCGTTTCGTAAAACTTATTACATTTTCAAAGACTGTAGCTTACACATACACAACTGAATAGAACTTACACATCTCTGATTTGTTTATATCTACATTTGAGTGAGGTGGATGGGGTGAGGTGGTATTAATAGAGTATTAAATTCATCAACACAAGACAGAACACGAAACAATGGGTATTGAATGGAAGTGATTTGTAGAAAGCCTATTGGTCCATATTTCTTGATGCTTCTATATTGGAGCGGAGTCTTGAGGTTGGTAGAATATAGTTGTGCATTAATTGGCTGTTGATTGCTGGTGTTGACTTCTTGATGTGTAGAGCCTCGCAGACGTCAAGCCGCCTGCTATCGCTGTATCTATCGATGATTTCTGTGTTGTTTACTAGGATTTCTCTGGCGATTGTTTGGTTGTGGGAAGAGATTATATGTTCCTTAATGGAGCCCTGTTGCTTATGCATCGTTAAACGCCTAGAAAGAGATGTTGTTGTCTTGCCTATATACTGTTTTTTTTGGAGCTTACAGTCCCCAAGAGGGCATTTGAAGGCATAGACGATGTTGGTCTCTTTTTAAAGCGTTCTGCTTTGTGTCTGGAGAGTTTCTCATGAGTAAGCTTGCCGTTTTTCTGGTTTTATAGTAAATTGTCAGTTGTATCCTCTGTTTTTTTCTGTAGGGATAACGTTTCTATTAACAATATCTTTCAGGACCCTTTCCTCCGTTTTATGAGCTGTGGAAAAGAAGTTCGTGTAAAATAGTCTAATAGGGGGTATAGGTGTTGTGTTGGTTGTCTCTTCAGAGGTTGCATGGCGTTTCACTTTCCTTCTTATGATGTCTTCGACGAAACCATTGGAGAAGCCGTTGTTGACTAGGGCCTGCCTTACCCTACAGAGTTCTTCATCGACTTGCTTCCATTCTGAGCGGTGGCTGAGAGCACGGTCGACATAAGCGTTAACAACACTCGTCTTGTACCTGTCTGGGCAGTCGCTGTTGGCATTTAGGCACATTCCTATGTTCGTTTCCTTAGTGTAGACTGCAGTGTGGAAACCTCCGCTCTTTTACATGACTGTTACATCTAGAAAGGGCAGCTTCCCATCCTTTTCCATCTCGTAAGTGAAACGCAGCACGGAACTCTGCTCAAATGCCTCCTTCAGCTCCTGCAGATGTCTGACATCAGGTACCAGTGTAAAAATGTCGTCAACATACCTGCAGTATATGGCCGGTTTCAAGTTCATTTTGACTAAGACTTTTTGCTCGATAGTACCCATGTAGAAGTTTGCAAACAGGACACCTAGGGGGGAACCCATGGCGGCCCCATCTGCTTGCTTATACATGTGCCCATCCGGGCTCAAGAAGGGTGCCTCTTTAGTACAAGCTTGGAGTAGTTTCCTCAGAATGTTTTCTGGTATGTCAAGAGGAGTGCAGGCCGGATCACGATACACTCTGTCGGCTATCATCCCGATTGTTTCGTCCACACGTACGTTGGTAAACAGGGATTCTACGTCCAACGAGGCTCTTATCCCTGTGGCCCGTGTGCCCCGCAGTAAGTCAAAAAATTCCTTTGGAGACTTCAGGCTGAAGGCGCAAGGGACATAATTAGTCAGCAGGCCGTTGAGTCGCTTCGCCAGTCTGTACGTGGGTGTGGGTATCTGGCTAATGATTGGCCTAAGTGAGTTTCCAGGCTTGTGTGTCTTGACATTTCCATACGCATATACAGGTTTATATTCCCCAATAACCTTTTGCAGGTGGAGTCCGGATTTCTTGGCATTCACAGTTTCGATCAGTTTGTTGACCTTTGCTTTCAATTCGGCTGTAGTGTCCTTCGTTACCCTTTGGAATTTAGTTTGGTCAGAGAGTATGAGGTTCATTTACGCCAGATATTCGTCTTTTTTAAGAATGACGTATATTGGCGACTTGTCACCTCTCCTGACAACTATCTCCTTGTTCTCACGAAGGCTCTTAGCTGCCACTTTGAGCTCGGGGGACAGTATGGTGCTTCTGTAGTTGCCTCGATTCTTTCCTCCTTCCGCAATAAGTTCTGCTTGTAAGGTATCTTTGGTAGTGACCTTTACTATAAAACCAGAAAAACGGCCAGCCTACTCATGAGAAACTCTCCAGACACAAAGCAGAACGCTTTAAAAGAGACCAACGTCGTCTATGCCTTCAAATGCCCTCTTGGGGACTATATGCTCCAAAAAAAACAGTATATAGGCAAGACAACAACATCTCTTTCTAGGCGTTTAACGATGCATAAGCAACAGGGCTCCATTAAGGAACATATAATCTCTTCCCACAACCAAACCATCGCCAGAGAAATCCTAGTAAACAACACAGAAATCATCGATAGATACAGCGATAGCAGGCGGCTTGACGTCTGCGAGGCTCTACACATCAAGAAGTCAACACCAGCAATCAACAGCCAATTAATGCACAACTATATTCTACCCACCTCAAGACTCCGCTCCAATATAGAAGCATCAAGAAATATGGACCAATAGGCTTTCTACAAATCACTTCCATTCAATACCCATTGTTTCGTGTTCTGTCTTGTGTTTAGGAATTTAATACCCTATTAATACCACCTCACCCCATCCACCTCACTCAAATGTAGATATAAACAAATCGAAGATGTGTAAGTTCTATTCAGTTGTGTATGTGTAAGCTAAAGTCTTTGAAAATGTAATAAGTTTTACGAAACGCGCTCAAGTGTCGTGTCAGACTAAAAATAAAAATAAATTTTGGAGAATTGATTTTTGAATTACAACCAACAGTGAAAAGAAACGTACAAAAGATCGAGAAAATTCGTGTTAGAATTATTAATCTTACTTTTCCGGTCATATTTAATAATATATGTCTACAGGAAAGACTGCTACCAAAATATACTAATATATATATATATATATATATATATATATATATATATATATATATATATATATATATATAACTTTAGAACACTTTCCCACCAGGAGACTCGAACCCTAGCCAGCACAGAAGCCTTCCAGCAACTGGCATAACAGGTACGCCTTAACCCTCTGCACCACCGCTCAGACCCTTAAAAGAGATGGTAATTTCGGAGTATTTAAATCCCCCAAAGATCAACACCTCCCAAGAGCACCAGAGCAAGTGAGGGGTCATTTAGACGTTAATTTCATCAAGTCCCTGTTAATATGGGAAGACACAGTGTCTCTGCTTAAGGCACAACTCTCCTAAACACGAGAGTTAAGTATACAACTTTAGAACACTTTCCCACCAGGAGACTCGAACCCTAGCCAGCACAGAAGCCTTCCAGCAACTGGCATAACAGGTACGCCTTAACCCTCTGCACCACCGCTCAGACCCTTAAAAGAGATGGTAATTTCGGAGTATTTAAATCCCCCAAAGATCAACACCTCCCAAGAGCACCAGAGCAAGTGAGGGGTCATTTAGACGTTAATTTCATCAAGTCCCTGTTAATATGGGAAGACACAGTGTCTCTGCTTAAGGCACAACTCTCCTAAACACGAGAGTTAAGTATACAACTTTAGAACACTTTCCCACCAGGAGACTCGAACCCTAGCCAGCACAGAAGCCTTCCAGCAACTGGCATAACAGGTACGCCTTAACCCTCTGCACTACCGCTCAGACCCTTAAAAGAGATGGTAATTTCGGAGTATTTAAATCCCCCAAAGATCAACACCTCCCAAGAGCACCAGAGCAAGTGAGGGGTCATTTAGACGTTAATTTCATCAAGTCCCTGTTAATATGGGAAGACACAGTGTCTCTGCTTAAGGCACAACTCTCCTAAACACGAGAGTTAAGTATACAACTTTAGAACACTTTCCCACCAGGAGACTCGAACCCTAGCCAGCACAGAAGCCTTCCAGCAACTGGCATAACAGGTACGCCTTAACCCTCTGCACCACCGCTCAGACCCTTAAAAGAGATGGTAATTTCGGAGTATTTAAATCCCCCAAAGATCAACACCTCCCAAGAGCACCAGAGCAAGTGAGGGGTCATTTAGACGTTAATTTCGAAATTACCATCTCTTTTAAGGGTCTGAGCGGTGGTGCAGAGGGTTAAGGCGTACCTGTTATGCCAGTTGCTGGAAGGCTTCTGTGCTGGCTAGGGTTCGAGTCTCCTGGTGGGAAAGTGTTCTAAAGTTGTATACTTAACTCTCGTGTTTAGGAGAGTTGTGCCTTAAGCAGAGACACTGTGTCTTCCCATATTAACAGGGACTTGATGAAATTAACGTCTAAATGACCCCTCACTTGCTCTGGTGCTCTTGGGAGGTGTTGATCTTTGGGGGATTTAAATACTCCGAAATTACCATCTCTTTTAAGGGTCTGAGCGGTGGTGCAGAGGGTTAAGGCGTACCTGTTATGCCAGTTGCTGGAAGGCTTCTGTGCTGGCTAGGGTTCGAGTCTCCTGGTGGGAAAGTGTTCTAAAGTTGTATACTTAACTCTCGTGTTTAGGAGAGTTGTGCCATATATATATATATATACAACTTTAGAACACTTTCCCACCAGGAGACTCGAACCCTAGCCAGCACAGAAGCCTTCCAGCAACTGGCATAACAGGTACGCCTTAACCCACTCCACCACCCGCTCAGACTCTTAAAAGAGATGGTAATTTCGGAGTATTTAAATACACCAAAGATCATCACCTCCCAAGAGCACCAGAGCAAGTGAGGGGTCATTTAGACGTTAATTTCATCAAGTCCCTGTTAATATGGGAAGACACAGTGTCTATGCTTAAGGCACAACTCTTCTAAACACGAGAGTGAAGTATACAACTTTAGAACACTTTCCCACCAGGAGACTCGAACCCTAGCCAGCACAGAAGCCTTCCAGCAACTGGCATAACAGGTACGCCTTAACCCACTCCACCACCCGCTCAGACTCTTAAAAGAGATGGTAATTTCGGAGTATTTAAATACACCAAAGATCATCACCTCCCAAGAGCACCAGAGCAAGTGAGGGGTCATTTAGACGTTAATTTCATCAAGTCCCTGTTAATATGGGAAGACACAGTGTCTATGCTTAAGGCACAACTCTTCTAAACACGAGAGTGAAGTATACAACTTTAGAACACTTTCCCACCAGGAGACTCGAACCCTAGCCAGCACAGAAGCCTTCCAGCAACTGGCATAACAGGTACGCCTTAACCCACTCCACCACCCGCTCAGACTCTTAAAAGAGATGGTAATTTCGGAGTATTTAAATACACCAAAGATCATCACCTCCCAAGAGCACCAGAGCAAGTGAGGGGTCATTTAGACGTTAATTTCATCAAGTCCCTGTTAATATGGGAAGACACAGTGTCTATGCTTAAGGCACAACTCTTCTAAACACGAGAGCGAAGTATACAACTTTAGAACACTTTCCCACCAGGAGACTCGAACCCTAGCCAGCACAGAAGCCTTCCAGCAACTGGCATAACAGGTACGCCTTAACCCACTCCACCACCCGCTCAGACTCTTAAAAGAGATGGTAATTTCGGAGTATTTAAATACACCAAAGATCATCACCTCCCAAGAGCACCAGAGCAAGTGAGGGGTCATTTAGACGTTAATTTCATCAAGTCCCTGTTAATATGGGAAGACACAGTGTCTATGCTTAAGGCACAACTCTTCTAAACACGAGAGTGAAGTATACAACTTTAGAACACTTTCCCACCAGGAGACTCGAACCCTAGCCAGCACAGAAGCCTTCCAGCAACTGGCATAACAGGTACGCCTTAACCCACTCCACCACCCGCTCAGACTCTTAAAAGAGATGGTAATTTCGGAGTATTTAAATACACCAAAGATCATCACCTCCCAAGAGCACCTGAGCAAGTGAGGGGTCATTTAGACGTTAATTTCATCAAGTCCCTGTTAATATGGGAAGACACAGTGTCTATGCTTAAGGCACAACTCTTCTAAACACGAGAGTGAAGTATACAACTTTAGAACACTTTCCCACCAGGAGACTCGAACCCTAGCCAGCACAGAAGCCTTCCAGCAACTGGCATAACAGGTACGCCTTAACCCACTCCACCACCCGCTCAGACTCTTAAAAGAGATGGTAATTTCGGAGTATTTAAATACACCAAAGATCATCACCTCCCAAGAGCACCAGAGCAAGTGAGGTGAGCACCAGAGCACCAGAGCACCAGAGCAATATATATATATATATATATATATATATATATATATATATATATATATATATATATATATATATATATATATATATATATATGTCGTACCTAGTAGCCAGAACGCACTTCTCAGCCTACTATGCAAGGCCCAATTTGCCTAATAAGCCAAGTTTTCATGAATTATTTGTTTTTCGACTACCTAACCTACCTAACCTAACCTAACCTAACTTTTTCGGCTACCTAACCTAACCTAACCTATAAAGATAGGTTAGGTTAGGTTAGGTAGGGTTGGTTAGGTTCGGTCATATATCTACGTTAATTTTAACTCCAATAAAAAAAAATTGACCTCATACGTAATGAAATGGGTAGCTTCATCATTTCATAAGAAAAAAATTAGAGAAAATATATTAATTCAGGAAAACTTGGCTTATTAGGCAAATCGGGCCTTGCATAGTAGGCCGAATACGACGTTCTGACTACTAGGTTCAACATATATATATATATATATATATATATATATATATATATATATATATATATATATATATATATATATATATATATATATATATATATATATATATATATATATATATATATATATATATAATTTCATACATGAAAACAGTGTAATTTTTTATATAAGTTAGCAAATAGAGTTTTATCAAAATTTGTTATGCACAACTATATTAAAATATTAAATACAATCTTAGAACAAATAAATGTTTTGCACACTTTTCATACAACTCAGACACAACATTTACAATTAATATTAATGTATGTTACAAAATGACGTAATATATAAACATGAAAATGTAATATAAAACAAAATGATGTAATAGATAAACATGTTAAACGTAATATATAATCATGAAAAATAGTTTTAATATATAAGGAAACAAATAGTATTATATAAGTCAATATATTAGCTATATCACCCAAAAAATATAATCCAGTCTTTGAGTAACTAAATGTATTAAGAATATTTCATACAGCCATGAAACAACATTCACAATTTATATACGTAATGTATTAAAAATTAACGTTTAAACATTAAACAATTTTTTTAACATATTAAGGAAAAACTAATTTTAGAAAAGATATCATTTGCCAAATTACATGAAGAAATACTTTTACCATTCTTTGGTTAAACGTTGCTCATGTGTCTGTTGAACTATACTTGCAACTTTACTTTCCCATAACCCTATGGAAATGTTAGTGGAGGTTGTAACAACGTTTTGTGTTGGCTGGGAACCACTACTGCAACCAACCTTACTCATCAACCACAACTGCCACAAACCACAACCTTCAATACCCACTGCCATGAAAAAACCCATCAACCACCACTGCCACAAGCTACAGCTATCATTGCCACCAAGTACAACCATCACTGCCACCATCCACAAACATCACTGTCATCAACCACAACCAAAACTGCCACCAACCATAGCAATCAACCATCACTGCCACCAACCACAACCATCACTGTCACAATCCACAACCATCAGTGTCACACTCCACAACCATCACTGTCACAATCCACAACCATCACTGTTACACTCCACAACCATCACTGTCACAATCCACAACCATCACTGTCACACTCCACAACCATCACTGTCACAATCCACAACCATCACTGTCCTAATCCACAACCATCACTGTCACACTCCACAACCATCACTGCTACCATCCACAACCATCACTACCACCATCCACAACCATCACTGTCACCAACCACAACCATCACTGTCACAATCCACAACCATCACTGTCACACTCCACAACCATCACTGCTACCATCCACAACCATCACAACCACCTATCCACGACCATCACTGTCACCAACCACAACCATCACTGCCACAAACCACAACCATCACTGCCACAAACCACAACCATCACTGCCACAAACCACAACCATCACTGCCACAAACCACAACCATCACTGCCACAAACCACAACCATCACTGCCACAACCACAACCATCACTGCCACAAACCACAACCATCACTGCCACAAACCACAACCATCACTGCCACAAACCACAACCATCACTGCCACAAACCACAACCATCACTGCCACAAACCACAACCATCACTGCCACAAACCACAACCATCACTGCCACAAACCACAACCATCACTGCCACAACCACAACCATCACTGCCACAAACCACAACCATCACTGCCACAAACCACAACCATCACTGCCACAAACCACAACCATCACTGCCACAACCACAACCATCACTGCCACAAACCACAACCATCACTGCCACAAACCACAACCATCACTGCCACAAACCACAACCATCACTGCCACAACCACAACCATCACTGCCACAAACCACAACCATCACTGCCACAAACCACAACCATCACTGCCACAAACCACAACCATCACTGCCACAAACCACAACCATCACTGCCACAAACCACAACCATCACTGCCACAACCACAACCATCACTGCCACAAACCACAACCATCACTGCCACAAACCACAACCATCACTGCCACAAACCACAACCATCACTGCCACAACCACAACCATCACTGCCACAAACCACAACCATCAATGCCACAAACCACAACCATCACTGCCACAAACCACAACCATCACTGCCACAACCACAACCATCACTGCCACAAACCACAACCATCACTGCCACAAACCACAACCATCACTGCCACAAACCACAACCATCACTGCCACAAACCACAACCATCACTGCCACAAACCACAACCATCACTGCCACAAACCACAACCATCACTGCCACAACCACAACCATCACTGCCACAAACCACAACTATCACTGCCACAAACCACAACCATCACTGCCACCATCCAACCATTACTGCCACCAACAACAACCATCACTGCTACCAACTACAACTATCAACCACCACCACACCTACCACGGCCATCAACCATCAATGCCACCAACCGCAACCACAACCATCAACCTCCATTCACAACCATCAAACACCACAACTATCAACCTCCATTCACAACATTCAAACATCACTCCAACCAACCTCACCCATCAACTTCCATTGCCTCCATCCACAACCATCAACGACCACTGCCACCAACCGCAACCATCACTGCTACCAACAACAACCATCAAACAACTCTGCCACCAACTACCACTATCACTATTATCAACCACCACTGCAACTAACCACAAACAACAACCACCACTGCCACCAACAACAACTATCAACCACCACTGCCACCAACCACAAACAACAACCACCACTGCCACCAACCACAAACAACAACCACCACTGCCGCCAACAACAAACAACAACCACCACTGCCGCCAACAACAAACAGCAACCACCACTGCCACCAACCACAACTATCAACCACCACTGCCACCAACAACCAACAGCAACCACCACTGCCACCAACCACAACTATCAACCAACACTGCCACCAACAACAAACAACAACCACCACTGCCACCAACAACAACTATCAACCACCACTGCCACCAACAAACAGCAACCACCACTGCCGCCAACAACAAACAGCAACCACCACTGCCACCAACAACAACTATCAACCACCACTGCCACCAACAACCAACAGCAACCACCACTGCCACCAACCACAACTATCAACCAACACTGCCACCAACAACAAACAACAACCATCACTGCCACAAACCACAACCATCACTGCCACAAACCACAACCATCACTGCCACAAACCACAACCATCACTGCCACAACCACAACCATCACTGCCACAAACCACAACCATCACTGCCACAAACCACAACCATCACTGCCACAAACCACAACCATCACTGCCACAACCACAACCATCACTGCCACAAACCACAACCATCACTGCCACAAACCACAACCATCACTGCCACAAACCACAACCATCACTGCCACAACCACAACCATCGCTGCCACAAACCACAACCATCACTGCCACAAACCACAACCATCACTGCCACAAACCACAACCATCACTGCCACAAACCACAACCATCACTGCCACAAACCACAACCATCACTGCCACAACCACAACCATCACTGCCACAAACCACAACCATCACTGCCACAAACCACAACCATCACTGCCACAAACCACAACCATCACTGCCACAACCACAACCATCACTGCCACAAACCACAACCATCAATGCCACAAACCACAACCATCACTGCCACAAACCACAACCATCACTGCCACAACCACAACCATCACTGCCACAAACCACAACCATCACTGCCACAAACCACAACCATCACTGCCACAAACCACAACCATCACTGCCACAAACCACAACCATCACTGCCACAAACCACAACCATCACTGCCACAAACCACAACCATCACTGCCACAACCACAACCATCACTGCCACAAACCACAACTATCACTGCCACAAACCACAACCATCACTGCCACCATCCAACCATTACTGCCACCAACAACAACCATCACTGCTACCAACTACAACTATCAACCACCACCACACCTACCACGGCCATCAACCATCAATGCCACCAACCGCAACCACAACCATCAACCTCCATTCACAACCATCAAACACCACAACTATCAACCTCCATTCACAACATTCAAACATCACTCCAACCAACCTCACCCATCAACTTCCATTGCCTCCATCCACAACCATCAACGACCACTGCCACCAACCGCAACCATCACTGCTACCAACAACAACCATCAAACAACTCTGCCACCAACTACCACTATCACTATTATCAACCACCACTGCAACTAACCACAAACAACAACCACCACTGCCACCAACAACAACTATCAACCACCACTGCCACCAACCACAAACAACAACCACCACTGCCACCAACCACAAACAACAACCACCACTGCCGCCAACAACAAACAACAACCACCACTGCCGCCAACAACAAACAGCAACCACCACTGCCACCAACCACAACTATCAACCACCACTGCCACCAACAACCAACAGCAACCACCACTGCCACCAACCACAACTATCAACCAACACTGCCACCAACAACAAACAACAACCACCACTGCCACCAACAACAACTATCAACCACCACTGCCACCAACAAACAGCAACCACCACGGCCACCAACCACAACTATCAACCACCACTGCCACCAACCACAACTATCAACCACCACTGCCACCAACCACAACTATCAACCACCACTGCCACCAACCACAACTATCAACCACCACTGCCACCAACAACAAACAGCAACCACCACTGCCCCAACCACAACTATCAACCACCACTGCCACCAACCACAACTATCAACCACCACTGCCACCAACCACAACTATCAACCACCACCGCCACCAACCACAACTATCAACCACCACTGCCACCAACAACAAACAGCAACCACCACTGCCACCAACCACAACTATCAACCACCACTGCCACCAACCACAACTATCAACCACCACTGCCACCAACCACCACTGCCACCAACAACAAACAGCAACCACCACTGCCACCAACAACAAACAGCAACCACCACTGCCACCAACCACAACTATCAACCACCACTGCCACCAACCACAACTATCAACCACCACTGCCACCAACCACAACTATCAACCACCACTGCCACCAACCACAACTATCAACCACCACTGCCACCAACCACAACTATCAACCACCACTGCCACCAACCACAACTATCAACCACCACTGCCACCAACCACAACTATCAACCACCACTGCCACCAACCACAACTATCAACCACCACTGCCACCAACCACAACTATCAACCACCACTGCCACCAACCACAACTATCAACCACCACTGCCACCAACCACAACTATCAACCACCACTGCCACCAACCACAACTATCAACCACCATTCTGCCACCAACCACAACTATCAACCACCACTGCCACCAACAACAAACAGCAACCACCACTGTTACCAACAACAAACAACAACAACAACCTACACGGATTTTCCACAAATTGAAAAAATTAAATTAATAATTTTTTTAACTTTTATTATGTTCCTGTTATATTTCTACTCATATTTCTTTATTTTCTACACATGCTATCAATAATAAAATAGATTTTTATGCCACATTTAAGGTTGCCACAAGGTCTCAAATTTTTTGTACGCTACGTTGTACAGAGTTGAGGCAACCTATTTACGACTCCACACAATAACGTATCGATTACCTCTAAAAATACTTTGCCATAGCTTTCAAAAACATTCAGGTACATTGTGGCAACCAAAATTTGTTTGTTGGGTTCTTGCATGGCTCTTCACTTTGTCCAAACGTATGATGAATGATAGGGGGCAGGCAATCCAGGAAAGGGATACTCTAGATGAACGCGAACTTGTGCTTCTCACAAGGTTTTGTGGCCCTTGCTGTCAAGGTGTGAGATGCGTCATAGGGCTGTAAGTTTCCTTGGGTCCTTTTCAGCTACAGCCGACAAATTGAGTACTAGGTGAGTACATGATTCTTCATTGTCATTGAAATGTCGAACTTCATTCCCAAAATGTAATTTTCTTCTGTAAACTCTACGGTTTTACCACCCATTTGCAAGCTGGTACAATTTGCTATGTACAGTCTAGTTATCATCATCGCCTGTGTTTTCTCAGCCGAAAATGTGACCAGTCATCTCCTACTCTAGGTTGAAATATCTGAAAGTTGGTGATTGATGAGTCTTGCAGCAGTAGGCATTTCTTTCTGTGTGTATGTAAAGGTTAGAGTGCAACATAGGCTTGAGCTATAAGAATGAGGTGAAGTTGAAGGTTGAAATAGACTTTGTGTGTGTCTATTTCTAACACTATGTGTCTCTTCAACTTTGTCTGTCTGTGTTGTCTGTCTGTCTGCCTGTCTGTGTCTGTTTCTCTCTGCCTTTCAGTCTTTCTGCTTCTCTCTCTATCTGTCTATAAGTCTGTATTATCTTTCTGTCCTCTCTCTCTCTCTCTCTTAAAGAAAGACATGACAAAAACATAAGACGTTGTTTTAAAACATTACAAAAGGAAAAAATATATTTGCTGGGTAGATAATGACCCTAGCCAATAATACAACTTACCTGGTAATAAAGTCATTCACATCTGTAGGCCAGATATGAATTGTTTTTTAAGATAACTTTACCTGCATCTGTGTCATCATTAATACAAATGACTATTGTGAATATACCTCTGATCAAAACCTTGATATCAATCAAGAAGTTTACATTAAGCTATTATTATAGAATAGAGCGCCCACGTTATATGAATGACCACATTAGAGCTTAGATTGCTTAACGTAAGTGCCTAAATGAGGCCATGCAAGAAAAGTAACAGGTAGTAGTGCGAGTGCTGCAGGTGGGAGTCTGGCAGGGCCCCTCCCTCCCTCCCACCCCCCTCCTCATGCCAGGAGGCCCTGTCGCTGAACCTCTGCCGTATTTGTAGTGTCTCACTGTTGTAATTATTTGGTCACTATACTTACTATTACATACTAAATATTGATGTGTAATTAGGTCTTAATACTCTTAGGTTTTAACACTCAATTTTTATTCACTGCATTATTCTATTTTTCTTTCGATGGCAGAGTGTATTAGTTAAACCAATGTGTGGTGTTTTGACAATGAGACTCGTCGTTACAAAGCGCCTATTCATTCATAATAGAACCCACTATAACTACAACAACAAATGCCGCATTGCACTATTGCGTGTTCCTAGGACCTGAAGGGTAAATACTTTTTGTCAAGAGTACCAGTATGTATGATGTATTGGATGGGTTGTAAGTTCATTACTCATGAAGATGATATCCATTTTGTTGTTGTCTAGCAGACTAGACAACATTGGACAAACTAGTACAAGTCACAGTAGCATATTCGAGAAAATATGCATTCGTTAGAAGAGATATTGTTGTACAGCCACACAAAACATAGAGATAGAGATTATCTGTAAGAAGGACAAGATGACTGTGCGGAAAATCTCCCAACAGGAACAAATCCACAAGAGCCGTGACGAGGATTCGAACCTACGTCCGAGAGCATCCAGACACTGCCTTAATTGACTGAACTATGACATGGTATAAGAATTGCAACCAGAAATTCTACTGAATTTCTACTACACTTTGTGATTTCTGTGTGTCTCCCAACAGGAATTTATTTGCTTATTAATTATTTTATCAAGTTAATTAATTTATTAGTTTTATATGAATTATTATTTAGTAAAAGTGGACTTTATATTTAGAATTATCATGGAGTTAAAGCAGACTGTATATTTAGATTTTATCCTGCTAGGAGTTTTCTCCCTCACAAATTTAGGGTGGTTTAATACATATAGTCTTTCGATCTAAATTATTCAACTAATTTGCTACAATTGGGTAGTCTACAATTAATTGGCCTAGTTAAAAGGAGAATACAGCTTAACTGTTATGTAGAATGTTGCACATTTAATAAACAATGCACATGTCCTGATTAATAAATCCATAATCTCCTGTGGTTGAGCTCATTTGGCGTCAGGGTGTGTTCCATGTAGAGCCAAATGATTCGTCGTCAATGCCTCAAGTCTTCACAGGTTACTTCTCAACAAGTGGTTAGGTTATTACGCAGTGTGGCTCCAAATAGCTAGCAATATTCCATGCATAGTAGCTAGACAAAGCCTGTGTCTCCTGAAGAAGTTTTCTTAATGGCAACTTTTGTGGCAGTCTCTCTGCAAGTCGGTGTGCAAATAGCATCACTCTCCTCTCTGCTTGGATGCATCCAAATGATTCCTGTTCATTTTCTTTCTGTGACATTTATTTAATATTTTGTTTGTAAATGATTCTATGAGACACATGAAGGTGGTTTTTATTATTTTCAGTCATCTGATTGCCTGTTTAAGATTATTTTATAGATAAATAACTTGGCAAATGTTATAGGTTGCCACAACATGGATAAATAATGGTGACATGTTAAATGTCCCATTTTCTATGAGAAGTCATGTTATCCGAGTTTCTTTGAATGATTAACTTAGGTAAAATAGTTGTAAGTTAATGTTAATAGTTACGTAATGTGACAGCATTTCCTTAGTGTGTCAGGGGGTTAGTATTTAGTGTCATAATTTCCAACATTATTCCAGGAGGAGAGGGGGAGGGAGAATGTTACGGCCCTCTCGGGTCGCAACCGGGTTCTTTCTCTGATGTTGTTAGAGGTAGGGTATCCGGCCCCGAGCTAGTAGTGGCTTTCAAGGGATGTGATCCGTAACGCAAGTAAATTAAAGGGGAAGGGAGACAAAGGCAAAAACTTAATAATATAATTGTCACCATCACCATAAATAATATATAGATTTATCACACGGGGGAGGTATAAACACTTATATACAACGTAGTCTTCCTCTGAAGACTCTGGACGTTCACGGTGCTCAACGATGCTAAGCTCTTGGTCCTCTTGTGGCCTCACGACGAATCCTTCGATTGAAATCACAGTTCCACTGGGGGCACCGTCGTGGAGGCCGTCAACCACAAATCCAGCCTGTAGCTGGCAGGTTCCAATCAGCAACGCTGGTTAGGCCACTCCAAGACCGATACTAGGGTTGCGAGCCCTAGTCAGGAGCCCCGTGTGATCCCACAGATCACTCTCCTCACCACAGCACCCCAGTGGTTAAGCGTCTCCACCAGTCAGCCCCGGGTACGACAATCCCTCAACTGCCACGTCACAGGCAGGTTAACACCACAGTGTTCATCCGGGAGGGGGGGGGGGGTGACTCACAGCTGCTGCAGCAAACACGTGGAGAGTCTTCAGCTGCCTTGGGTAGACTGATCCAACTTCCATTACAGCAGTCCCAGGTCGACTCTGTAATCAGACACGTCATCAGTAATAGGGACACTCTAGGGCACCTCATTTACAGGCTTAGACACAAACGCCCACCTATGCACTCCATAGATGGCGTTGCTGTCTAAGCGTCACCTCACCAGAGGTCAGCAGCGGCTACGTCACGAGCTGATTAGGACGGGAAACTAGCCCTTGTGGCCAGTATATCTCGTCCTCACTAGGTGGCGTCGTCCATTTGAAGGGGGTTTCGGGAGCTTACCCACAGATGGCGCGGTCAGTCACTGCTCCGTGCTCGGACACTGGGCTCGGGTCCGTAACAGAGAAACACAGGTCGGAGTGAGAAACACATGTTGGCATCATTGGAGGCCCATGACTGAAGAAGCATATTTGCTCCCAACAACTCTCAGTTGGGGTCTTGATATAAGTTAAGTAGTTTCTTTTCACTGCTAATTGTTCCTTGTCCACATACAGGTTGTTGCTAATTTCAGTATTATTTGGGCTATTAACTTCTTCAAATGCGAATCTAAGGTTGCTTGAAACAGAAACAGTGAAGAAGTAGCACCAAACAAAACTGATGCAAACTTTTAGGTGATTATTTCACTGTTTGGATCACTATGGTTTTTTATTCATAGGAACTTGATGTAGTTGCGGTCTTCTTCTTGGAGATCTACCGTAACAAATGTCTTACTTATATTGGCCGTGTATGCATAAGTTCCTGTGGGGTATTTAAATAGCACGTTGTATAGCCACTGTATAAGGCTTGGATCTGTTTGAAGGCAGTTTTTCAATGATACACTCTTCTGTTTGGTCTTAGCTCTGTAGTTAAACACTATTCTTTTTGAAGTTGTAACTGATTCTTTCAGTACGATGTGGTGCAGTAAATAGTGTTCCTCCTAAGGGTTATCATTGGTTACAGCTTCAAAATATTTGTTAACGAGTTGCTGTTGATACAATTCAATATCAAGGTACAATTTCAGGTTCTCAGGTTGTCTATTCAGACACAACACCTAAGACCTTAATTGGTTTTGCACCATGAAATGATTTACTGGTAGCTGTGGATGATTCAGTTTCCATGGTAACTTGACCCAGTATTGATTATCTTCGTAGACCACTAAGTCCAGGTATTGTCTATATGTCCAGGCATCATCTGCTATGTTGCTCAGGGACTATATCTAAAGTTGCTAGATCCTACAATTTATGTACAGGTGGATCAAATTCATCTTCAGGCATGTCTCTGAACTTAAGTGGTGACTGTTCTTCTCATAGTCATGCAACCATCACTGGGTTCACTTGTTTGTTGTCCACAGGTGTGGGCTTCCCCAAACTCAATACTGGACATTGAGCAATTTGCCTCCCGCAGACAATAACAGGTTCATTGCCTGCTGTTTTGTATTTCCAGCGATGAATTTGTGATAATAGTCTGCACCTACAAGTATTCCAGTATCAGTGAGGTGATCAGAAGTAATTTTCTTATCATCCAATTTGACTCCATTTTCTTGTAGGTATTTGGCTGTTGTTCCACGACCATGAACATATAGGTCAGATGGGGTTTTGTCGACTATTTAGGCCTGTACAGGTCGTGCATAACCGCCAAGGCATTCTAGTGTTCGGACCACTTTGTAGTCTTGGGGCCCAATACTTGTCAGGAACCCCTGATATGTTTAATTTTACGTGTCGAATAGGTTTCAATTATAAATCCTCTGCCATTTTCTGTGTGACATATTTAGTTTAGGATCCTTAGTCAAATAATCCAAGAGTGGTGACCTTGGTCCTTTTGTTTTTTATGACTAGTTGGGCAGTAGGCAAAGTCGCATTATTATCAGACTTTGTTCATAGGACATTGATATCTTGTCGTACCATGTAGTACTGTACTATGGTGGAAGTTTCTTACTCCTCCTTGGCTTTGGAAACTTTGGTCTTATATCGTTGCACAGTGCTGTATGGGATTAACCCTTATTGCAGCTGTTGCAGTTGGGTTGAACAGGTAATGGGGTCATGTGACCTCAGACACCTGGAGCATATGCAACTCTTTATGTCGTTTTACACATATGGCACGATCAGGATAATTTGGACAGTAATATATTGAATACTCTTCTTGGCAGAAGAAACACGCTCTCTCCACCCTACAGCACCGTTGGGAGTCATTGCCTTTGGTTACACAGTGACTGGAGGTTTGGAGGGACTCACTGCATATGTGCCCACACTGCCTTGTTTCCACCTTGGTATGAAGGGAGATGTTTTAGCTTTTATTGAAGTACTATGTGTACTCTGTGATTTATTGTGCATGGTTAACGAACATTTAGTTGTTGGTTTACCACTTGTATTTAGTTGTCTCTCTACAATGAAGCGTAAACTTTCAGTTATCTTCCGTACTGTCAGGAATGATTTGTTATGTAAGGTACACAACTTATCCAGTGCTTGACTGGGTTATTTACATCTTACAATAACTCTAGTTAACCAATCCATACTGTTTAGAGCAATCTTAAGGCTGAGTGCTTTTAGTAATGATTCAAGCTCAAATCTAAAGAGTTAAGTTAAGAGCCCCTTAAGACCTATCATGGTCCTTTTCTAGAGTAGCGATACTGGTTGTTTAACCAGTATCGCTACTATGGTTGCTAATGTAGCTTAGATACTTACTCATAAATGCTGAACAAGTACTGATGGTAGTAGCTTAGGGTTAATTTTTCAGGGTTAATTTTTCAGTCACTTTTCTACGATATCCTACTTTCATGTAAGTTGGCCCATAAATTATATATATACACAAATAATTTGAATAGTAATCAGTGTCGCTATAGAAATTTCCTAAGTATAGCTCATCATAATCAACATCAGATGGATTAAAGACACTAATTAACACTCAGAGGTGAAACGATAATAGTTGAAAGACAAAACAAATAAAGCATATAATAATAATACACGTAAAATTAAGTTTATATGTAAAACACAACTCATGTTGTTATTGATTCCACCCCATTTAGGGGACTGCACAATGTTTAAGTGGTTACTAGGCTACTCAATAATTAGATCAGCACTAAATAAGGTTAGTATCCTACCCTAACACAGGTTAGGGTAGGATACTACCCTAACCTAACACAGGTTAGCACAATTAATTTGATCGGACTAGGTTCATCATTATTTAGGTCAACACTAGCCTAACATTACCCAACCCTATATAAGGGTTGACAACTAATAAATTATATAATATTGTGCAGTAAAGAGAAAGGTATAATATTTTATTTAGGGTTTTATTCATATGTTATATGTTTCTATCTAAACTTAAGAGAAATATATACTCATTTATGGTTAGAAGCCTCTCATTAACCTCTTGTGGTATTTAATCGTGTTAAATTAAGTGATGAGACTAATCAAGAGCTGAAGTTAATATTGAATTATTATAAAAGGAATGAGAAGTAGCTCCTGGTGAACTGAATATCTCTCAGGTATAGCAGCAAAATGTCTAGGGATTTGACCATGGCCTACAATTGCTACTTTGAACATCAGGCATGTTGGGGTACCATTGCAGCTGTAATCTCAATCACTGTTATTTAATTTTATGTTATTGTTTGGTTAGTGGCTATTCGCGAATTTAAAAGCACACAAATCTAGTAGGTAAATTCCGTGGATAACACAGTCACTGTTTGGTTGATTGTCATTTTGGCCCCACATTCTATGGCTATAAATCTCCACATATTTGGTGATTAAATTCGCTAATGCATAGCACAGGGTTTAGCAGTTTTCACTCACTAATTTGATTTTTGTTTGCACGTATTTTCCTCCATGGTTATTGTCCTTGGAACAATGATGACGCTTGTTAATTTTTACAGTACTTCTTTGCATATTGCTAACCGAGGTTTTCTGAGTTAGGCTACGAGTGATGTATAGCAGCTTACTTTAGTTGCTTTTTATTTCATAATTTATTTAAGCACTAATTGCATTGGTTATTTCTTTGTTGGATCATAAATATGATCCTGGGGCCGGATTCAGGAAGGTACTTACGAAGGTTTTTCCTCTTAGCTACGAATGTTTTCATTCTTAGTGCCTTCGTGGCGGCTACGTCGGTATTCAAGTAGCTACACTAAGTGGAAAAACCTTCGTAAGTTCATTCCGGGATCTAAGTGTGGTTTTGACCACTCGTAGCTTTACGTAAACTGGATATAACTAAATTTTTCTCTACTACATAACACTGGGATCGGTTTTAAGATTTTGAAACATAAACAAAAGATTATAAAAATTGAATCTAGTGAAGAGGAGTCCTTCATGTTAGTTATATATGCATTCTCTGCTTGAAACTTAAAGTAAATATGTCTTTTATGATAGTAGAATTAGTTTTATAATAGCAAGATATTATACCCGTAGTTATTAAGTAAATAAACACTGGTGAACATGAAATATGAAGAGAAGGTGATGAGCCCTGCCTGATGGGATCATTTACTATCACCAAATGCCCCTGTTCACCTAGTAGTAAGGGTGTACCTTAGCTATACATACCCATTTCTAATTTATTTAGTTTGGTTTTATTTTGAAATTAAATCTGGGTGAGAAATAAAATAAAAATATGCTGCACAAATGATGTTAGGTATGGAGAAGGGTAAAAATGTCAAAAACTTTATTCATTGAATACTTAATGCTATAATTATGACTATAGATTATTAAAAAAGAGAGGGGGAAGTAGGGGTCCAAGACCTCTTCCTGTTATACAATTTGGGTGTGGAACAAGTAATTATCAAAAGAAGGCACCATGCCGGAAAGGCTATGTAGCAGTAAGGCAGTGAGGTGAGGCAGCTACTTATTTGAGAAATGCTTATTTTATTTACCTTATAAGCTGAGGCAACTTATTTTATTTGAGGAATACTCAGCTGATTCCTCTACATTTAGCATGGAACAAATTTGTGTCCTAAGACCTCTTCCTGTTACACAATTTGGCTGTGTGTAACCAAACTAGAAGTGCTCTACAAATCAAGGGACCCAGAATGTGGAATGACCTCCCGAATCAGTGTCAAAGGCTGTACCTCTCTCAACCAGTTTAAGAGTTAAACCAAGTACTGCCTAATTAACTCCATGTAACCTAACTTACCTCCTAAATGTCAACCCATGTCTTGCTATTTTTTAAACAACGCTGTTCACCAACATGTGCAATTGCTGATTTATGCTATGTTAACCCCCCTTTTTGTATTTTTTATTCCTTCTTTCAACACAATTTATACCTAATCCCGATTGCTAAGTTTTAGTCTGTGTTTTTTCCCCCACACCTTGCCCGAAATGCTATGAGTATAAGTGGCTTTAGGTATTGTATGTACTAGCTCTGTCTATAAATCCAACATTATGTTTGTAAATCAACTGTATGTACTTTTCCTGAATAAAATGTATTTATTATTTATTTTTTAATCAGTAAGTATTAAAAGAAGGCACCAAGCTGGGAAGGCTATGTAACACCATTATGTGTAACAATAAACCCATTTTTTTTTTAACAAATAATGCACCTGTATAGTAAAACAAATCCTGTCAGCTGTAAAAATATTGATGCAGTTATTTAAATGAAAAATATAATGAAATAAATATTACTGGTTTATTTTTATCCTATCTTTTTGTACTGTACAGTATATCCAAGGAAGTGAAAAATTGAGACAATGCACAATTTAATGAATGATTAGCATAGATTAGCAGTTCAAAAGAAATCATATCAACATGAGATCTTAATGATCCATGGTCAACATGATTTAATAAGGATAATACAGTACTGAATTTGTAATAATACAAACTATAATTTAAAATCTTTATTACTGATTTTTTTTATTAAGAAGATTAGGTATACACAGCAATGTACTACTACCCTATTCTATATGGAATATTACACAGTGTAGATAAAAAACTAGCTATAAGTTTATCTAATACTCCCATCTCACAGGATTGTTAGACATACTGTACATGGAATTAATTTAGAAAATACCAGCCTCAATACAAAAAACAAATCAACTCTGACTAAACAATTCTAAGCAATTTTCACAAGAGGTAAACACTGAATCATGGAAACATTATATTATAATTACTCTTACCAGTTTCTACAAGACTCCTCTCAAACAATGTACCGTATTTTTAAACATGTTTAGGTATACACAGCAATGTGCTGCTTTCCTATTCTGTATAAAGGACCACACAGTGTAAATCAAAAACCAGCTACAAGCTCATCCAACATCCTCACCTCACAGGATGGCCAGTCATACATGGAATTAGGAGAGAACAAAATACTTAATGCTCGATCTATTAGCCTCCACTGGCAAAATCTGGGTGCAGCACAAGAATATTTTCCAATATTCCTGAGTGTATGAAGTAATTACAGAGCTCAAAATACCTCATACCATTTGGTATGAAGTCACTGATAACAGGGCAATCACAGATATAGTGTTGTAGAGTATGTTCTCTCAAGTAGGACTGAAAACAGATGTTTTTTTCCACCAAGAGGGCTATAAACCCATGGAACTGCCTACCCGCTGAAGCCGTAAATGCCAAATTCCAGCTAAAAAATATAATTAAGACAATTGGAAGGCCCTTTCACAAGCCGCCGGCTTTCTGTCCTCTTCGAGGCCACTAGATAGTTAGTGGCCCTTGGGTAAATTCAGTAAATATATACAATAATTGTCAGCGCATCTTCCGAGCAACAAGGACAGCTACACAGTATCTCTTAGAATTACGTAGGTAAACAATAAATGTAACATATTTGTTTACTACAATGTCGGTGCTGGCTGTAGAAGTTGAAAAAACATTGTTTTACTTCGAAATATACTAATTTTATAAGAAAATTCGACGTAAATAGGAGGCAGTAGAGCTCCGATAAGCCAGCACTAAATCTTCAATATGAAGAATGTTGCTGCTCTCTGATTGGCCAAACGAAACACAGTAGTGACCTCTATCGGCACGCAGGTGAACCAACAAATTTCTTCCTAAGTGGACATTATTGAATTGCACCTAAGCATCTTCTTAGGGCACACTTAGCAACCTTCGTAGTAAACCCACTTACGAAGAAATACACAGCGCTTCCTGAATCTAGGTCCTGGTTCGTAAGGACCATAAGTATATGGGGAAAATCTCCCAACATGAATTTATTTGTTTATTTATTAATTAATCAAATTATTTAATTTATTAGTTATATTTGAACTATTATTTAGTTAAAGAGGATTGTATATTGTTATGGTTCCCTGTCCTATATTTCCAATAGGCCTGCAGTAAGAGTCATATCTCCCCAACCTGTACATTCTCTGATGCCCAGGGAACAATTCGGTATGTGTAAAGGATCTTATCTTGAGATTATCTTGAGATGATTTCGGGGCTTAGTGTCCCCACGGCCCGGTCCTCGACCCGGCCTTCACCCCCAGGAAGCAGCCCATGACAGCTGACTAACCCCCAGGTACCTATTTACTACTAGGTAATAGGAGCATCAGGGTGAAAGAAACTCTGCCCATTGTTTCTCGCCGGCACCCGGGATCGAACCCGGGACCACAGGATGACGTGTGCAGTGTTCTGTCCTCTCAGCCACCGGCTCCCTTGATTGCCTGGCCTGAGCGAAGATAGCCTGAGTTATTGTGACAAGATAAATTTACTGTTTTATGTTTTATATTGAATGTGGCTTATGCCTTTTACCACTGCAAACATGGCATAGGGGAGATTTCTCGCCGGTGGAAGTCCGCACTCAAGGCATTGTGGGAGCAGTGCCGGCCGCCTGGTAATTGGTCAGTTCAGGTCATGTGACGATGTTGACCAATGTAGGCAGTGCTCCAGGGCATGAAGGCACTGCCCCTGTCACCAGGGTGGCAGGGGCCTACAAGTGCCAAGGAGTTCAGATCTCATCCAGCCGTGACAGAATGCAGAATTGCGTTTGGAGCTCTCCAGTTTGGAAAGCCTAGAGAGGTGGATTATTCAGCTCCATGTGTTACCACAGACGTCGAAGAAGACGTGTAAACTTCGGAGCAGTGTGTGAAGGCAGAGGTCAGCTGGTGAAGAGAGTGCCAGCAGCTAACGACTGTAAAGTCTACGACCTATGTGGGCAGACGCTGGGAGGAGCTGCATGGAGTTCCTGCGGGCCGTGCCCCGGTATATATGAGAGAAGCTGATGGGACGAGGGTTTAATCAACTGTGCAGTTAAAGAATACTGTAAGCGAGACCACTGGGAAGTGTCAACGAGTTCAAATGTGTGAGAGACGAAGGTGTGAGCAGTGCCAGCCTGTGGTGTCAGTAGGTAGACCTGCAGTGGGGGACATGAGAACGGAGATGACATGCTACCTACGAGGCACATATATATATATATATATATATATATATATATATATATATATATATATATATATATATATATATATATATATATATATATATATGTCGTACCTAGTAGCCAGAACGCACTTCTCAGCCTACTATGCAAGGCCCGATTTGCCTAATAAGCCAAGTTTTCCTGAATTAATATATTTTCTCTAATTTTTTTCTTATGAAATGATAAAGCTACCCATTTCATTATGTATGAGGTCAATTTTTTTTATTGGAGTTAAAATTAACGTAGATATATGACCGAACCTAACCAACCCTACCTAACCTAACCTAACCTATCTTTATAGGTTAGGTTAGGTTAGGTAGCCGAAAAAGGTAGGTTTGGTTAGGTTAGGTAGGTTAGGTAGTCGAAAAACAATTAATTCATGAAAACTTGGCTTATTAGGCAAATTGGGCCTTGCATAGTAGGCTGAGAAGTGCGTTCTGGCTACTAGGTACGACATATATATATATAATGGAGCCCTGTATACAGGGCTCCATTAAGGAACATATAATCTCTTCCCACAACTAAACCATCGCCAGAGATATCCTAGTAAACAACACAGAAATCATCGATAGATACAGCGATAGCAGGCGGCTTGACGTTTGCGAGACACTACACATCAAGAAGTCAACACCAGCAATCAACAGCCAATTAATGCACAACTATATTCTACCCACCTCAAGACTCCGCTCCAATATAGAAGCATCAAGAAATATGGACCAATAGGCTTTCTACAAACACTTCTATTCAATACCCATTGTTTCGTGTTCTGTCTTGTGTTGATGAAATTAATACCCTATTAATGCCACCTCTTGTTCTGTCTTGTGTTGATGAAATTAATACCCTATTAATGCCACCTCACCCCATCCACCTCACTAAAATGTAGATATAAAATCGGAGATGCGTAAGTTCTATTCAGTTGTGTATTTGTAAACTAAAGTCTTTGAAAATGTAATAAGTTTTACGAAACGCGCTCGTGTCG
The DNA here is from genome assembly GCF_040958095.1 of Procambarus clarkii. NCBI lineage: Eukaryota > Metazoa > Arthropoda > Malacostraca > Decapoda > Cambaridae > Procambarus > Procambarus clarkii. The sequence continues at coordinate 1,852,159 of NC_091198.1, read as the reverse complement.
CGTCAGACTAGAAATAAAAATGAATTTTGGAGAATTGATTTTTGATTTACCTCCAACAGTGAAAAGAAATGTACGAAAGATTGAGAAAATTCCTGTTAGAATTATTAATCTTACTTTTTCGGTCATATTTAATAATATATGTCTACAGGAAAGACTGCTACCACAATATACTAATATATATAAATATATATATATATATATATATATATATATATATATATATATATATAATATATATATATATAAATATATATATATATATAATATATATATATATATATATATATATATATATATATATATATATATATATATATATATATATATATATATGTCCGTACCGAGTAGCCAGAACGCACTTCTCAGCCTACTATGCAAGGCCCAATTTGCCTAATAAGCCAAGTTTTCATGAATTAATTGTTTTTCTCTAATTTTTTTCTTATGAAATGATAAAGCTACCCATTTTATTATGTATGAGATCAATGTTTTTTAATTTGAGTTAAAATTAACGTAGATATATGACCGAACTTAACCAACCCTACCTAACCTAACTTACCCTATCTTTATTGGTTAGGTTAGGTTATGTAGCCGAAAAAGTTAGGTTAGGTTATGTTAGGTAGGTTAGGTAGTCGAAAAACAATTAATTCATGAAAACTTGGCTTATTAGGCAAATTGGGCCTTGCATAGTAGGCTGAGAAGTGCGTTCTGGCTACTAGGTACGACATATATATATATATATATATATATATATATATATATATATATATATTGTGACAATAATCTCCTTCAAGAGATTGAGCCTGCTCTTCCCTTCATAATTACGTCGTCACAATTATATAAAAGACTATGGAAGAAATGTCAAACAACGACAACAACACCAGCACCAGCAAGGCTTGCCAGGGTGAGCAGAAACGTATGCATCCAGCCACCTGTTCGAACTCCAACCACCAAACTACCCGTTGATCGCTACGGCTCCGCTGATTGGTCGCCGGTCTGGCTGCACCTGCACTCGCCCCCAATACTACCTGATGTCTGGGGTCACCCCAACATCAGTCCTCAGAATGTTCCGTGCTTTCGTAGCCAGCACTCCTCCCAGCTAGACGTTAGCGTGTACTGAGAGAGGTGGTGGCTTTAAGCCAATATTCCAGCACCTCCCACTTACCTGTTGTATTGCACTTCTTGTTATTTTGCCTTAACGTAACTTTTCATTGTGTCATTTAAGTATTCTTATTATTTTGATTCATTGATTTTATTATACATATTTGTTTGTCCATATTTTCATGTTTTGATTTATTTAACGTAATTAAAATTTCATTGTTAAAGTTTACTTGTGTTTTGTGTGTCTTCTCCTTACCTTACCACAGACGAAGTTCCAGTTTTTCTATTTTTTTTTATAACTATGTGACGAGGCCATACCCCTAGCCTTAAACAGCCGAACACCAACGCGTTACCGTCACAAGTTATATGGGGGCCCTGTCCTAGGAGCTTCACTCAGGTACTGGTGATAAGTGGTAATTTATGGTAAGCGTATTTAACTTTGTTAACGTAGCTTTACTATTTTTCATTCAATTTCATTTTTTATAAGGTGCGGTGTATTGTGCATTACGAGAGTAACATATAGTGAAGGTGAGACAACTTTGGATTACGTGGTGACTGTAGGCCTCAGTCATACTCTTAATTGGTCATCTCTCCCTCCTTGTTATTACTCGTATTTACCATCTATGTCCCTTGAATATTTCTCATTCTGACAGATCATCATATTGGTACCCTGGTACTGTGGTCTGCCCCGGGTCAAGAGTACCCAATCTTCTGCAATCTGACTGTAGGAGGACAAAGAGGGCCATAGTTCCTCTAGCTCGAACTTTAGTTGCTGAATTGGGACCTCAGCAGCAGTTCTCGTCACCAGTTGACACCTCGCACCCCTACACGTCAGTCAGAGATGATGATACATACAACGGTAGGGAATTAGCTTATTTTTTCAGAGCACAAAAGTTCGCTAATTCTGTAAGTATCATATTAAATTAAGTAGGAAAAACTTGCTTTATGTCCTATAGAGACTTGGCAAGGTATGCCTACATCCTTGGACTACCAATTTTACTTTTGAAGCATTTAACTGTTTCATTTGTTTTCGAAACTTTGTTTCATTTGTTAGTAGGATTTTCTTGCCCTTATTCTCTTACATGAGTACCGGGTACAAGATTTCCTGCGCCCTTGATTTAATTTAATCATTTAATATCTTTCACTTAACGTTAATTGTTAAAGATCACACAGGATAGGTACCAGTTGCCACGTTGTCCTGTTTCTGACATTTCATTATTGAACATTCGTGTACCTTTATTTGCTAATTTCACCATGTTTCGTCTCCAAACTTTCCGTGCAAATCCAGCAGGTGAAATAGGAACTTTAAGTCGTGCCAAGAGGACTGAACTACAAACTCTTGCACATGAGTATCAACTAGAAGTTCCCTATCAAGCCAACAAAAATGACCTACACAACCTGTTGCTGGATTACTATTTAGAGCAAGGTAAGATAGACTCTGAAACTCATGAAACTTACTATATTGCAGATAAAACTGACTTGGCAACGATGAAACTTAAACTAGAGCTGGCTAAGATTGAACGTGAGCAGCAAAAGGAAGCCCGCGAACAGCAAAGGGAAGCCCTCGAACAACAAGAACGAGCTGCTGCCATACGAAGAGAAGAACGAGAACGTGAAGCTGCTTTGAGGAGAGAAGAACACGAACGAGGACTCGCCCTCCAAGAACGTGAGGTTGCACTACTCCAGGAGCGGGAACGAGTACAGCTTGAAACCAAACGACGCGAGTTGGAGATGCAACGCGAACATGACAAGCAACAAGCGACTCTGGCTCTAGAGTGTCGTCAACGTGAAATCGCCTTGGAAACTTCCCACTTCACTCAACGCCAACAAGCTACTGCCAATCTTCCCGTCAGTTTTAATATATCACATGCAAGTAAGTTAATGCCATCCTTTGTAGAAGCAGAAGTTGATGTTTTTTTCACCACCTTTGAAACCCTTGCTAATCAACTCAGTTGGCCTGTCGACCAATGGGCCACACTTCTCAGAGTCCATCTTACAGGTAGAGCTGCAGTCACACTCAGTACTTTGGCGTCTGAGAATGACTACTACACTCTGAAACAAGCAGTGTTGGACGCCTACCTACTTTCCACAGAAAGTTATAGAAGGAAATTCCGTGACCACCTGAAGGCAAGTACCACTACCTTCCTTGAGTTTGCTAACACGAAACGGAGGTATTTCATGAAATGGCTGGAAGCAGCACATGTCTCTACTTTTACAGAACTCGTCAACCTGATGCTTGTTGAAGAATTCTTGAGACGTGTGCCGCCTCCTGTCCGCCTCTACTTAGCAGATAAAGAAGAAACCGACTACCTGAAGTGTGCTAAGTCGGCTGACACTTACAGCCTCATCCACCGGCTGACACCTAAACCATCCTCCAGTAAGAAGTCGTGGTACAGTTACGAGAAGGTGAGCCCCGATCAAGCTGGTTCACAACTGTACTGCAAGTATTGTAGACTCTATGGACATACCATAGACAAGTGTGGTAAGTCTCAATACAAGGGAACCACTGACCAACAACGACCCAAACCAACTCCTCCTAAGTCCGGTAAGCCTGTGATGAATGTTGGTGTTGATGTTAATGATCTTTCTCTTTTCAGTAACCACCTGTATACTGGAACTGTCTCTGCCAACGGTTCAAATCCGGAGGGACGTTTCAAATTGAAGATCTTGAGGGACACAGCGGCTCTACAATCGATCATCTTGAAGTCGGCTGTGCCCAACATAGTCTACACCGGGGAAACGGTCTTCATCACTGACCTCACTGCTACTACTCCATACCCTCTCGCCAGAGTCCACCTGGATTGTCCCTACGTGAACGGGGAAGTCCAAGTCGCCGTCAGGGAAAAGCCTTTTCCCATGCCTGGAGTGCAACTTCTCCTAGGCAACGACTTGGCAGAAGACCTGCAACCGACCAACCTGATCGTCATGGACAAACCCCAGGTGTGTAACTCTGTGCCAATAAATCCTATTCTAGAGTATGTTCCAGCAGAGGTTCAAGAGAGTGATGAAGTTTCTCCTCCGGTTCTCGTGACCACCCGTGCACAAGCCGCACGTCCACAGCCAGCTGACTCTACTGCCACCGCTGTCCCTCAAGACCCTCAGAAACTACCCCCGCATCTGACCAAGTTGGAGTTCCGTAAGTTGCAGAGGGAAGATCTTACTTTAACACCATTGTTTTTCCAGGCTGAGACTCAACCCGACAGTATTCCTGGGTTCTTCCTAGAGAACGACTTGCTCTACCGCAGATATAGACCCAGTAAACTGAAGGAGGACGACGATTGGGCCAACATCGAACAACTTGTGATTCCCACCAGCCTGCGGCCCACTATTCTACACCTGGCCCACGGAGCATTCTCCCACTACGGCTTCAACAAGACTTACCATGGGATTCGTCAAGACTACTACTGGCCAGGTATGGTAAACAACGTCAAACAGTACGTAAAACAGTGTCATACATGTCAGATGGCAGGCAAACCGAACGTCTCCATTCCCAGAGCACCACTGATTCCCATACAGGTGCCTGCGGAACCTTTCCACAGACTCATAATAGACTGTGTTGGTCCTTTACCTCGGACCAGTTCAGGTAACGCCTACATCCTAACCATCCTGTGTCCTACCACCAGATTTCCCATAGCAGTTCCAGTGAAGAACATCACGGCTGCTACGGTTATCAAACATCTATTGAAGATCTTCACTCAATACGGATTTCCCAGGGAGATTCAAAGTGACTGTGGCACCAACTTCACCAGTGATCTCTTCAAAAGGACACTGGAGGAGTTCAACATCAAACAGGTATTGTCCAGCCCCTATCATCCTGCTTCACAGGGTTCTCTTGAACGTAGTCATCAGACCATCAAAGCACTCTTGAAAAAGTTTTGTAGTGAAACCTCAAAGGATTGGGATAAGCAGATTGACCTAATAATGTGTATTTTCAGAAGTCTCCCCAATGAGTCCCTAGGAGTATCTCCTTATGAGATGCTCTACGGCCGTAAGTGCCGTACTCCCCTTAAGGCTTTCAAAGACTCTCTCAGAGATGCCACCTTCAGTGAGCATCAGAATGTGCCCCAGTTTCTTCAAAACCTTCAGCACATTCTAGAGAGAGTCCACCGCTTTGCCCATGATAATCTATTGAAAGCCCAGGTGAGAATGAAGACTCATTACGACCAGACCAGCAAAGTAAGAAAATTCAAGCCGGGAGACTTCGTCCTTGCTTATTTCCCTATCCCAGGTTCACCTTTACAAAACAAATTTTCAGGACCCTACTGCGTCAAAGAGTGCAGGAATAATAATAATTATGTGATAGAGACTCCAGATAGGCGGCGGAAGACCCAGCTGTGCCACGTCAACCTCCTGAAGCAATATAATGGTACTCCTCCCACTGTCTTGACTAATTATTCCACATTCACAGAACCCTACATCCACAGTGAGACCATCCCGGCTTCTTCTCCCGAAAGCACTGACAAGGAGTCGGCGCCTTCTAATTCCAAAATCCTTAATGATCTTCCCAAATGCTTTCAGGATAATACTCGTGCTCCTATGCCCTCTTCTAATTCCACTCTCACCTCGTCAGATAAGCCCTTCATCCTCCATGTCGACGCCAATGGTACCGACGTGGGTGGTGTCGTGATGCAGCAACGAGGCGAGAAGAATACACTTGTCAGCGACTACTGCTACAAGGATCTACGGAACAATTGGCAAGGAGCTACTCTTCCTCATCCTGAAGCTTCAGCACTTCACTCCACACCTGAAACGTGCTCGGTCCACCATCAACACGGACCACACCACCCTACACCTCCTGCAGCACGCCCACTTCTCATCTCAACGTCTTCTACTATGGGCTTGCTACCTGCAGAAATTCAACCTGGAGACACGCTATACCAAGAGTCTGACAACATCTTAGCCCATGATCTCTCCAGAGTTTATGAAGTAGAAGCGACTCCATCCATTACTCCACCACATAACGACGTACTTCTTCCAGAACCGCAGGCTTCGGGGGAGAGTTGTGACAATAATCTCCTTCAAGAGATTGAGCCTGCTCTTCCCTTCATAATTACGTCGTCACAATTATATAAAAGACTATGGAAGAAATGTCAAACAACGACAACAACACCAGCACCAGCAAGGCTTGCCAGGGTGAGCAGAAACGTATGCATCCAGCCACCTGTTCGAACTCCAACCACCAAACTACCCGTTGATCGCTACGGCTCCGCTGATTGGTCGCCGGTCTGGCTGCACCTGCACTCGCCCCCAATACTACCTGATGTCTGGGGTCACCCCAACATCAGTCCTCAGAATGTTCCGTGCTTTCGTAGCCAGCACTCCTCCCAGCTAGACGTTAGCGTGTACTGAGAGAGGTGGTGGCTTTAAGCCAATATTCCAGCACCTCCCACTTACCTGTTGTATTGCACTTCTTGTTATTTTGCCTTAACGTAACTTTTCATTGTGTCATTTAAGTATTCTTATTATTTTGATTCATTGATTTTATTATACATATTTGTTTGTCCATATTTTCATGTTTTGATTTATTTAACGTAATTAAAATTTCATTGTTAAAGTTTACTTGTGTTTTGTGTGTCTTCTCCTTACCTTACCACAGACGAAGTTCCAGTTTTTCTATTTTTTTTTATAACTATGTGACGAGGCCATACCCCTAGCCTTAAACAGCCGAACACCAACGCGTTACCGTCACAATATATATATATATATATATATATATATGTCGTACCTAGTAGCCAGAACGCACTTCTCAGCCTACTATGCAAGGCCCGATTTGCCTAATAAGCCAAGTTTTCATGAATTAATGTTTTTTCGACTTCCTAACCTACCAAACCTAACCTAACCTAACTTTTTCGGCTGGCCGTTTTTTTGGTTTTATCGTAAATTGTCAATTGTATCTTCTGATTTTTGTCTGTAGGAATAACGTTTCTATTAACAATATCTTTCAGGACCCTTTCCTCCATTTTATGAGCTGTCGAAAAGAAGTTTCTGTAAAATAGTCTAATAAGGGGTACAGATATTGTGTCAGTTGACTCTTTAGAGGTTGCATGGCGTTTCACCTTTCTTTTTATGATGTCTTCAACGAAACCATTGGAGAAGCCGTTGTTGACTAGGACCTGCCTTACCCTACAGAGTTCTTCATCGACTTGCTTCCATCCTGAGCTGTGGCTTAGAGCACGGTCGACGTAAGCGTTGACAACACTTCTCTAGTACCTGTCTGGGCAGTCACTGTTGGCATTGAGGCACATTCTTATGTTTGTTTCCTTAGTGTAGACTGCAGTGTGGAAACCTCCGCTCCTTTCCGTGACTGTTACATCTAGAAAGGGCAGCTTCCCTTCTTTCTCCTTCTAGTAAGTGAAACTCAACACACAATTCTGCTCGAATGCCTGCTTCAGCTCCTGCAGACGTCTGACATCTGGTACCTGTGTAAAAATGTCATCAATATACCTGCAGTATATAACAGGTTTCAAGTTCATGTCGACTAAGACCTTCTGTTTAATGGTACCCATGTAGAGGTTCACAAACAGAACACCTAGGAGAGAACCCATGGCGACCCCATCTACTTGCTTATACATGTGCCCATCCGGGCTCAAGAAGGGTGCCTCTTTAGTACAAGCTTGGAGTAGTTTCCTTAGAATGTTTTCTGGTATGTCAAGAGGAGTACAAGCTGGATCACGATACACTCTGTCCGCTATCATCACGATTGTTTCATCCACAGGTACGTTGGTAAACAGTGATTCTACGTCCAACGAGGCTCTTATCTCTGTGGCCCGTGTTCCCCGCAGTAAGTCAACAAATTCCCTTAGGAGACTTCAGGCTGAAAGAACTAAGGTACATAAGGAGTCAGCAAGCCGTTGAGTCGCTTTGCCAGTCTGTGCATGGGTGTGGGTAACTGGCTGATGATTGGCTGAAGTGGGTTTCCAGGCTTGTGTGTCTTGACATTTCCATACACATACCCAGGTTTGTAATCCCCAATAATCTTTGGCAGGTAGAGACAGAATTTCTTGGCGTTCACAGTTTTGATCAATCTGTTTACCTTTGTTTTCAATTCGGCTGTAGTGTCCTTCGTTACCCTTTGGAATTTAGTTTGGTCAGAGAGTATGAGGTTCATTTTCGCCAGATATTCTTCTTTTTTAAGAATGACGTATAATGGCGACTTGTCACCTCTTCTGCCGACTATCTCCATGTTCTCACGAAGGCTCTTAGCTGCCGCTTTGAGCTCGGGGGACAGTATGGTGCTTCTGTAGTTGCCTCGAATCTTTCCTCCTTCTGCAATAAGTTCTGCTTGCAAGGTGTCTTTGGTGGTGACCTTCACCACCATTGGCTTCTGCAATGGTTTCGTTGAAGACATCACAAAAAGAAAGGTGAAACGCCATGCAACCTCTGAAGAGTCAACTGACACAACACCTGTACCCCCTATTAGACTATTTTACAGGAACTTCTTTTCGACAGCTCATAAAATGGAGGAAAAGGGTCCTGAAATATATTGTTAATAGGAACGTTATCCCTACAGACAAAAATCAGAAGATACAATTGACGAGTTACTATCAAACCAAAAAAACGGCCAGCCTACTTATGAAAAACTCTCCAGACACAAAGCAGAACGCCTTAAAGGAGACCAACGTCGTCTATGCCTTCAAATGCCCACTTGGGGACTGTAAGACCCAATGAACTCAGTATATAGGCAAGACAACATTTCTTTCCAGGCGATTAACCATGCATAAGCAACAGGTCTCCATTAAGGAACATATAATCTCTTCCCACAACCAGACCATCACTAGAGAAGTCTTAACAAACAACACAGAAATCATCGATAGATACAGCGATAGCAGACGGCTCGACATCTGCGAGGAACTACACATCTAAATCTTTTAGCATTCAAACTGAATCGGGTAATGTCGGTATATTTTAATAACTATTTTTCAGTTTAGTTCACAAGGGCATTAATTCATAATATTTATTAAATTTTTAAATAATTCTGTTTTCAAAACTAATACACGGTGTTATGGTAATATATATCACAAATTAACCTGTTGGCTAAATGTATAATGATGTGTCAATTGTTTAACATGATTATCACTTATGCACCATTTTCCTAATGACGTATCATTGCAAAGATTTGCAGTATTTGTTGAATATTGCTTCTGATTCTGTTTTTGGTTCAAAGTCCAACAGCAGGAGTAATTGTAACTGTCTGAGGACCATTACCTCCAGGTACTCACATTGAAAAAGTTGGTGCGGGAGATGGTGTACAGTCCACAGGGTCGTGTCACCAAGGCACGATCACTCAGCTTCATAATCTTCTCAAGCTGTTAAACAAACAATGAATACTCTTGAAACAACTACCGTGATGAGACTCAGTACTAACCTAAATATTGCACTTTTTTGTGATGGATCACTTTTATAACAGTAACAAGCCAATGGACAACTAGTTGCCGCATGCCTGGTGTACCTCAATCTTAATGGCTGAATGTTCAATAGATGAATAAATATATATATATATATATATATATATATATATATATATATATATATATATATATATATATATATATATATATATATATATATATATATATATATATACATCGTTAGATTTATACCAGTACGGGGTCAGGTGAGAAAATAAGTAGAATAAAGGAAAAGGCAAGGGGATAATAGGGGACGAAGCACATACAAAGATTAATCAGGTGTAATAGGCCTATTATGTTGAGCAGTGTCTTCTGTGTTGGCATCGTTATGTTCCGGTCTTGGTCTTACTCTCATAGTGGGTAGAGTAAATAGTTCTGTAATTTGGGTATTCATTATAGGTTGTTCTATTTTTATGTGCATTGCTTCAAGAATTTGTAATCTACTTACATCTTGGGTTTTGTCTATTATACAAGTATTTATATTCAGCATTTATCTTGTTAGGGTGATGTCATGGGCTTGTCTCATGTGATTCCTATGGGCACCGGATTGAATATGAAAGGTCAAACGCCTTGTCAGTTTGGTCGACGTCATACCTATGTACTTAGATTGAAGGTTACATCCTTCGTGGGGGCAAATGTACATGTATACAATGCTTGACTGCTGTAAAGGGTTCTCCGTCGGCTTTGGGCTGTTTATAATAAGAAGGTCGGTAGTCTTCGTTGTTTTATAGAATATGATCAGGTCTATGTTTTGGTTAGGAATTGTGCTTTTTGCTCCATTATGAATTATTTCTTTCATTATTCTTTCATTATTCTTTCTACTTTTTTATGTTTACTGTGCATAGTTGATTTGTAATATAATTTTATTGGAAGTGTTGTGGTTTCTGTTCTAGGTTCAGGATTGTACCATCGGTCCATGGTGTCTTTTTATAGCAGTGTTTATTTCCATGTTGCTATATCCGTTGTTCACCAGTACCTGAGTTATTCTTTCAAACTCTTTACTTACATTGCACCATTCGGAGCAGTGTGTAAGCGCTCGACGATTATAAGCATTGAGAACACTGGTTTTGTATCTTTAGGGGCACTCACTCTCACCGTTCAGGCATAATGCTATGTTGGTAGCCTTAGTATATACGCTGGTGCTTAAAGAGGTTCTTGTTTTTGTAATTAGTACATCCAAGAATGGCAGGACTGTTATTTTCACTATTTTCATGTGTAAATCGGAGTACTGACTATCTCTCTTGATGGCTTGTTAGATCAGTTAGTTCAATTGAGTCTTTACTATGACGAATATATCATCTACATAATGGTAGTATACAGTTGGTATTTTGTCTACTACTACAGACTATCTTTAATGGTTCCCATGTAAAAATTAGCGAATAACACTTCTAAGGGGGAGCGCATTGCTACTCCGTTTATTTGTGGATACATGTCCCCTTGCGGACTGATGAAAGGAGCTTCTTTTGTACATGCCTCGAGAAGGCTCTTCAAGTGTTGCTCGGGTATGTCTAATTGGGGGGTGCTCTCGTCTCTGTATACTCTATGCAGCATCATTCCTATGGTTGTGTCGACTGGGACGTTGGTAAATAGGGATTCAACGTCCAGGAAAGCAATGATTCCATCGAGCTGTGTAGTTTTGATTAATTCTAGGAAATTTGCTGATGATTGTAGACTATAGTTGCTTGGAGTGTATGGAGTTAGAAAGTTCAGTTCATTAAATTTTTTTGCCAGCTGATAGGTTGGAGTTGGTATTTGACTGATTATTGGGCGTTAGTTGGTTACCTGGTTTGTCTGTCTTAACATTGTCATAAGCATATCCTAAGCCATAGTCACCCTGGAGTTTACTGAAATGAACACTACCTTTCTTTGCATTGATTGCAGTTATAGTTTTGTTCACTTTGCGTTTAAGGTCTTCCAGAGGGTTCCTCGTGACTCGTGGAAATTTAGTGTCATCACTAAGGATGTCGCTAATTTTGTTCATGTATTCTTGGGTAGGAATCAACACATATGCTGCTGTCGTGTCGGCTTTTCTTATTGTTACATCTTCCAGCTTTTTTGGTTGTTTTGCTGCTTCTTTGAGTCGTGGAGGTAAGATTGTTGATTATGTTCCTCGTTTTTTCCCGGCTAATGTTAGTAGTTCAGCCTGAAGTGTGTCAGTGGTGATGACTTTTTAGTTGTCTTCTAGCTTATGGATGTCGTCCAGAAGCATTTCGATTTCAATGCGTTTTTATGCTTCTTTGATTTAGATATGAATTGACAATTTAGACCAAGATTTAAGAAGTCTCGTTGGTCCTGGGTAAGATGATAAGAAGTCAGGTTAATGTAGCCATCTTTTGGACTAGGGATCTTTAACTGTCCACCGTTTAGGGATGTCAACTTACGGAGCGTCTTCGTTTCTACATTAAAAAAAAAATATGCAGCAACAAAAAACAACACCAAAAGCAGCATTAAAAACAATATAAGCAGCATTAAAAACAACAAAAGCAGCATTAAAAACAATATAAGCAGCATTAAAAACAACAAAAGCAGCATTAAAAACAACAAAAGCAGCCTTAAAAAAAATAGAGGCTCATGGTATTGGGGGTGCTATATTAAGTTGGATTAGGGCATGGCTATTCCAAAGAAAACAGAGAGTTAGTATAAATGGGGTTAAGTCAGAGTGGGATAATGTTGTTAGTGGAGTACCTCAGGGCTCTGTCCTGGGACCTCTGTTGTTTATAATATATATAAATGATTTAGATTCAGGTTTGAGTAGCAACATCTGCAAATTTACAGATGATACAAAAATCGGTAGGGAAATTAACATGGAAGAAGACTCACTATCACTTCAAGTTGATCTAAATAGGGGTTTGAAATGATCAAAAGATTGGCAGATGTAGTTTAATGCTGATTAATGTAAAGTTCTGAGGCTAGGTAATGATGATAGAGTTACAAGATACGAGCTTGATGGTGTTGAGATTGCGAAGTCGGATTGCTAAAGGGATGTGGGAGTTATGATTAGTAAGAAATTAAAACAAAAGGATCAATGCCTGAATGTTCGTAATAAGGCAAATAGGACACTAGGAATTATTAATCGAAGCGTTAGAAACTTAATTGCTATAATCATTATAGCAATAATGGAAGGATTAGTGAAGGATTTGATGAATCTAGTTGGAACGCTGAGAGCAGAGATGGATTCCTTACGAGAGGAGGTACGACAGCTGAAACATCGGGAAGAAACGAAGGAGGAGACCAATATTAACAAGACCTCGTCGTGGAAAGTCGTTAAGGACAGAGGTCTTAAGAAGACCTTGACAAGGCCGCCTACAGACGCCCTAAGGACGTCAAATTCATTTGTCGTGTTGGAAGACGAGTGCTGTGGTGAGCCTGCAGTTCCCTCGAAACGGAAATCAACGAAGAGCAATGAAGCACAGGCCCCTCAAATTGCTCAGAAAGTTAAGGAGGTACCTAAACGATTTTTGGTTGTGGGAGATTCCCAGGTGAGGTATTTATACAGGACGTTTTGTGCCAGAGATAGGGGGAACAGGTTAAGGGTCTGCTATCCGGGAGCTGGAATTGGAGATATTGTTGACAACAAGAAAGACATTATGACGGGAAATGGGAACAAACCCATTATTTGTATTAGTGCGGGGGGTAATGATGTTGGACGAGTTAGGAGTGAGGAATGATAAAGAAATTTAACAAAGCCATAGAATTAGTTAGGAGCAAGGGAGGAATCCCGATCATATGTGGCATTCTTCCGAGAAAGAGCGTTGGGAATGAATGGTTGTCCAGGGCACTTGGTATCAATTGCCGGCTAGAAAGATATTGCAAATCAAATACAATATCTTTCATAGACAACTGGGAACACTTCTATGGAAGAAATGAAATGTATGCTCGTGATGGGGTGCATCTATCGAGGGCTGGGGTTGTTGCTGTTGCGAACTCGTTGGAATCAGTGGTTAGAGGCATTTGTTTGGGTTTATACTGTTAGTAGATAGTAGTATGGGAATTGATAGGGAGGAAGGATATAATAAAAGTATGTGTTTGTTGGAGAAACAAAATGGCAAAATGATCAGGGCAAGAGAAGGACCTCAAAATAACAATTCACTTAGGGTATATTACACTAACAGTAGAAGTCTAAGAAACAAAATAAACGAGTTAAATGCTCTTGTCAGTACAGAAAAAATTGATATTATTGCACTTACCGAAACGTGGATGAATGTAGAAAATAGAGAACTATTAGCTGAATATCAAATAAATGGATTTAAACTATTTCACACAGATAGATATACTAAACAAGGAGGGGGAGTAGCCATATATGTTAGGGACAATTTGAAATGTAGTCTCAAAGAGGGAATCAAAACTGAGCCACACACAGAAACTATTTGGATAGAATTAAACGAAAAAGCAAATAATATTATAATAGGAGTTATATATAGGCCACCAAATTTAGACAGAATGGAAGCAAAGTATCTATGGGATGAAATATCTAGAGCATCTAAATCTAACAGTATTTATGTCATGGGTGACTTTAATTTTAGTGGAATAAACTGGGTGAACAAAATGGGGAGTAATGAAGCAGAAGATTTTCTAGGAATTAATAGACGATTGCTTTCTTACGCAACATATTAAGGAACCAACGCGGGGAAATAATAGTTTAGACTTAGTGTTAACTAACAGGGAAAAACAAATTAAGGAAATGGAGATAGTGAGTGAGCTAGGGAACAGTGATCATAAAGAAATCAGATTTAGCATAGAATGGAATACATCTGTAGGAGAAAATTCTGTTAAAGTGCCTGATTTTCGAAAAGCTGATTCCAATAGCCTAAGAAATTTTTGGGGTCAAATAGATTGGAATGTCTTGGGGATGAGGTGTGGGCTAGACGTAAACCCAGCGACAGGTGACGGAAAAGAGGATTTCGATGTGGATTCAAAATATAACCTATTTAAAAATATTCTAAGCAAAGCCCAGGAATGTAGTATACCATATAAATTGAATAGATCGAATACTAATGATCCTAAGTGGATAACAAAGGATCTAAAGAAACTTATAGGTAAAAAGAGAGCGTGGTACAAAAGGATTAAGAATGGGGAAGTTAGTTTAGAACAGGAATTCGAACATCAGGTTAGAAATGTTAAAAAAAGAGATAAGGAAAGCAAAAAGAAACTACGAAGTTCGCATAGCAGGGCAAGCGAAGACAAATTCTAAAGGATTTTTTCAGTTATATCGAACTAAGACTAGGGAAAGGATAGGTCCATTAAAAACTAAGACAGGTCAAATAACGGATAATGACGAGGAGATGAGTAGTATTTTTAATAAATATTTTGTATCTGCATTTACTAAAGAGGAACTTAACAATATGCCTTCAGCCGAACAAATATATGTGGGTGGGGACGAGGACAGGTTGACTAGTTTAGCAGTTACCAGGGAGGATGTAATTAAACAAATAGTAAAACTAAAACCAAACAAATCCCCAGGGCCGGATGAAGTGTTTGCCAGGGTGCTTAAAGAATGCAAAGAGGAGCTTTCCGAGCCACTGTCTACCATATTTAATAAATCAGTAGAGTGCCAGAGTTATGGAAAGTTGCTAATGTGATACCAGTTTTTAAGAAAGGAGATAGATCACTTGTATCTAACTATCGACCAATTAGTCTAACGTCTATTGTGGGAAAGTTACTCGAATCTATAATTGCAAATAAAACTCGTCTTCATCATGAAAAACATAAATTAATAATTGAGTCGCAACATGGTTTTATAAATGGCCGTTCATGTTTAACAAATTTGTCATCTTTTTATTCTAGCATAGTTGAGGCAGTTGATAGTGATAAGGATTGTGATGTTGTGTACCTTAATACCTTAACTTTAGCAAAGCTTTTGATACAGTGCCACATGAAAGACCGATTAAAAAGATAGAGGCTCATGGTATTGGGGTGCTATATTAAGCTGGATTAGAACATGGCTATACCAAAGGAAACAGAAAGTTAGTATAAATGGAGTCAAGACAGAGTGGGAAAATGTTGTAAGTGGAGTGCCTCAAGGCTCTGTCCTGGGACCTCTGTTGTTTATAATATATATAAATGATTTAGATTCAGGTTTGAGTAGCAACATTTGCAAATTTGCCGATGATATGAAAATCGGTAGGGAAATTAATTCGGAGGAGGACTCACTATCTCTTCAAGCTGATCTAAATAGGGTTTTGAAATGGTCAAAGGATTGGCAGATGCAGTTTAATGCTGATGAATGTAAAGTTCTGAGGCTAGGTAATGATGATAGAGTTACAAGATACGAGCTAGATGGTGTTGAGATTGCGAAGTCGGATTGCGAAAGGGATCTGGGAATTATGATTAGTAAGAATTTAAAACAAGAGGATCAATGCATGGATGTTCGTAATAAGGCAAATAGGACACTGGGGTTTATTAATCGAAGCGTTAGTAACAAACCTTGAGCAATTAATTAACTTTTCCACAGACCAATTATTAATTATACACGAATACGTCTCACTTCACACTGCCTAAGCACACTCGCTGGCCAGGCCTTAAGCTAAGAGGATGTGCGCGCCTCGTCTCCCTCTTTGGGTCAAGTCCCTCGTCCCCAACCTAGTGCTGTAATCGCCGGGGCGGTATCGTCACAATACTACTGTGCTGCTGAGTGTTCCAACACTGTTGCATAAGTCACTAGTATCAAAAGAACCAAAGAGTGAACTAGGGAGTGGCGCCTGAGGTCGGAGGCAGGCTAACCTGCCCCCACCGCTCCCTTAGGGGAGTCTACCAAACATTAGTGTTTGATGCATTGCTGGTGCAAATAACACAGCATCACCTGTTCAGTGTACCTGGGACTCACTGTAAGACTAGCAAGAACCACAGGGCATCTACAGCTTCAGGCAACAAACAGCAAGGAGAGTTGCGGGATCGTAATCTGACCCCCACGGACCTCTGACCCTTGCGGTTAGAGCGCTGACCCAATGGTCCCCCTATCCCTTCCCTGGCGGGAGGTTGACAGCCGCCAACACTTCAATGATGCCAGCTTTGTACAGAGCACCTGTACATTCTTAGTTATATGACTTATCTTCCCCACTTTCTCTTATTCTTCTCATTTCGCCATTTCAACAGGTCAAGTGGAACGGTCCAGTGGCCCATGCGGTTACCTGTAAAATCTGGGGGGGCCACTTGACTTGGGCATCTGTTCACCCTTGTAGCAGGGTTAGGCTGTCTTAGGGGACATTCTGTCCACACATAGGAGAATAAGTCACTGAGGGCTAACCTCCGCGAGTCCCAACCAACCAAGTGGAATAACCAAGTGTTTATCCAAGTCGTCTGAGCACTCTCAAACCCACTGAGAGTGCTCTACCCCTCAGAGCAGGTATATGACTGTCATATGATTACCATATGATTATCAATGGAAACCAGGTATCGGAAGAGGTTAGAGCAACAATTAATGCCGCCTGAAGAAGCAGGTATGGAGCTGCTGGACACTCAGGGCTCTCCCCTACCGTGACCAGTGACACTGTCACCCCACCACCCAATGATGGGTTTGTGGCGGTGGTAAGTAAGAGCCACAGAAGGAAACAAGGGAAACAGAAGCCTGGTGAACAACAGGGTGGAAGGCGTCCGATAGCACCAAGGAGCGAGTACACACGTCTGACCTTCCCTAAAGGCACGAGTGTGGCGGACAGGATTGTGTGGATTAAGAAACTGATCGAGGTGTACCCACCTGGCTCTGCAGGCGTGGTACGTCCACATGTCAACTCTCCATATATGTATGTTTTAAGAGAGAAGGAGCAGGTTGTGAAGGCTCTTCTAAAAGGGAAAATAGGTGATGTAAAGCTCTCCCCTATAGATAATCCAACACGGAACAAGAAGATGGTTGAATACCTAGTCTACAGGTACAGTCACAGATATCCACTAGAGTGGGCCTATGAATTAGACGGGCTACACAGAGCACGAAGATTGACCAAGAATGGTAAGCCTACTGATCAAATAGTCATAGTCTGGAAAAAGCCTGATCCGCCACCTGACCAGTATTGGTTTGGTGGGTTGTATGCGCACCCCAGCACGTTCAGGGTGTGGGAGCCGAACCCTGTGGAGTGTTACGAGTGCTGTGGCAGTGGCCACATAGCTAAGTACTGCTGGTGCCCCACACCCAAGTGTGCTCTCTGTTCCGGTCCTCATCCACTGAAGGACTGTCAGTATAAGAAGACCAGAGACCAAAGAAAGAAGGAACAGGAGCAACAGAACACTGCAACAGAAGCAGGGCAACATCCTGAATCTGTGGCTCCGTCTAAACCGCCGTTGAAGTGTGTCAGATGTGGTATGGAAGGAGTCACCATCTGGCACTCAGACTGTACCAAACGGCCAGCCTCCCTTGGCACAAGGAGGCAAGTGTCTACTGATGCCGGCTCTAGTACTGTTGACCCATCCCATAGTGGTGACAGTACCAGCAACGCCCCTGACAACACACAACAGCCTGATACAACAGTTAATGGACAGTTGGCAACCTTGCAAGCACAGGTAGCAGAACTGACTGAAATTATACAGACGCTGCGTTGGGCTCCTCCACAAGAGATACAGCAGCCTCCATGCTGCTGTGTCACAGCCGTGGCCCGCGCTGGTAAAGGTTCCTGTGGTGGTGGTGACAGCGGCAGCGGCGGCGGCGACAGCAGCGGCGGCAACAGAGATGAGAGCGACAACGGAGGCGGTGGCAGCGACGTTCCTCAGTCAACTCAGGGATGACAGCAGTGATAGTGACACAGAAACATTAACTGGAAAATGAAGTCGACTTACAGAGAACACTCACTCGCGGCCCATCCCGAGTTATTCAGTGATCAAGAAACTGATGATGTCATCAGATGTTCCTGACGATACCAAACGCCAGGTTGGGGTGGCTCTTTACGTCATAGAGTCACTTATTGACACATTGTGTAAGTGAGACATGGACAACAATGGGACCACCAGTCCCAGGGAGGAACAACACCAAGACGATGGCTGCTGTTGACACAAGAACCATTAGGTTTCTCAGTTGGAACATTCGTAGCATCAACAAAAGACTGAATGACCTAATTGCATATGTTAACAGTAACAACATAGATATAATTGCTCTACAGGAGCCCTACACGTCCAATGTGATAAACAAAACCCCACCAAAAATCAGAGGGTATGCATTCTATAATAACAGTAATGCCACAGGCCTATTAACATACGTCAAAAGTGATTTACCGCACATTCTTGTGAGCACGTCACACAATGTACACACACACAGTACCATCACTTTCATGTACAAACTACAGCAGGCCACTTTTCATTCCTCAACGTATATGCCAGAAGCCAGAAACTCAATGTAACATTGCTCCCAGATCTAGACAATCCTGGGACAATATACATGGGAGATTTTAATGCTAGACATATTACGCTGGGAGACAGTACTAACAACGATAATGGATGTAAATTTATCAAATATGTTTATGACAACAGATTAACCGTGTATACTACGGATACCCAAACTCATTTATTGGGAGGCAGACTTGATTATGTAATGGGTAGAAACCTTGTGCAATATAGGATGGAATGTTCGTTGGTAAATCACTTAGTTAGTGATCACTATGCAGTTTCTGCTTCCTATGAGGTACAGTGTGATGTACCTAATAGACATCAGAGACGGAAAATGAATATTCCATATGGCTTGCATGACCACTTTATTAATTGTATATCAAAATGGTATATAGATTACACAATAGCGAATGTACAAGCCTTCTCCAGAGATCTCGTTGATACGATTACTACCTACTACGACACATGGGTGTGTTGGGGAACAGGTCGTAAGCCTAGCAGAAGTGGGCAACACCTACCACCACCCAGGTGGGTCCTTGACCCCGTATTTGTTAAAGAACATGAACGAGTAAAGCAACTTGGAGATACGTACAAACGAACCAAAGCACAAGGTGACTTGCATGCATTTCTAGTTGCAAATAGAGAGGTGAGAGACATGAGCAACGTTATACGTAATAAACATTGGGAAGAGTTCCTACAAAGTATAAATGAGCAAACAACACTTCTTGAAGTTTGGGAAAAGATACGAAAAATCTCTAGAAGCAGCCCAACCAAACCGCTGCACCACAGCCCACTAGAACAAGCAAACATCCTCCTTGATCAATGGGCACTAACATCGAGCTACGACTCACTCCCAATTAACATACAGCACAAACTTGATGACACACGCCCCAACAGTCAACGAACCATCAATCTTGCCTGTACAGCTATCGACGTGTCGGACCTTAATGATGTAACTGAATGGGAATTAATTCATGCACTAAAGATGAGAAAATCAACTGCTCCTGGAGAGGATGGTATTACTTACAGTCTACTGAGATTAGTCTCCCACGTACAAGGTAATCCACTATTAGTGTTGTACAGAATGAGTTTACGTGATGGAGTATTACCTGATGCTTGGACAAAGAGTGTCATTGTTCCCATCCCCAAACCACACTCAGATAATTATAGACCCATGTCTCTAACATCGTGTGTTTGCAAAGTGCTTGAACGTATTGTTCTTAACCGACTCATGTATCGTATACAGGGGCACCTGTCACCTCAACTGTTTGGATTTATGCCTGGGCTCAGTACACAACACTGTTTTGCTGAGTACTTCGCACATATTGAAGCTTCTCCTCAAACAGTCGTCATCGACCTAGCAGCAGCTTTTGATACAGCAAACAGAGAAATCATACTGGAACAGCTTGCCGAGCTGGGAATACAAGGAAAATTACTGAAATGGATAAAGGGCTATTTGTCTAATCGAACAGCATATGTTTTGTTTAATGGTGTGAAAAGCACAGAGAGCAAACACTTTGAACTGGGAACTCCACAAGGAGGGGTCCTCAGTCCCTTGTTGTTCCACGTTAGGATGCATAAACTTATTAAAGATCTTCCAACTAATAATGAAGACACTGTCATTTGTTATGCTGATGATATATGTTTACAGGCTGCCACCGAGCCTAGAATGCAAGTTCTGTTCGATGCTTTTGCTACTAGAGCTGAGGAATGTGGCCTCCTTATCTCTGTACAGAAAACTCGTGCCCTCATTCCATGTGGTATTCCACCAGCCAATTATCATATAGATGGGCGAGCACTTGAGATCTGCGAGTCTTAAAGATACCTTGGTGTCCCCATAAACGACCCTGGGTACCTTTCTTCTCTCAAGAGGAGACTTTGGGAGAGATTAAAGCCCTTGCGGGTCCTTGTTGGTGTCAATCTTGGACTTAACGCGAGACTTGCTAGAATGTTTTATGTATCATTTATACGCTCTGTGATTGACTACAATGCTCTACATCTCACACTGTATACAGACAAAGAGCTGAAATCTCTTGAAACCTTGCAAAATGAAGCTATGCGTCTCATCCTTGGGGCTCCAAAGTCCACGAGAATAGTTAGCATGAGAGCTGAGTTAAAATTACCTACCATAAGCGAGAAAATTTTGTCTATTAGCTCAGTTTTCGGCGTGAAGGCAATGAGTAGATCTCGGCAACACATGAAGTTTCAAGCTAAACTTTCTCATATGCTACACTCACCTGAGGTTTGTAGAAGAGGAGCGAAATCTAATTATGCATTTGGGTTCTACAAGGTAGCCAACTCCATCAAAATATTAAATATATACCCAACTCAATTAACGATTAATCAACCAATTACTCCATAGGATTACTTGCATCTAGCAGTTGATTTTGTAAATGCACCCAAGAAAGATAGTGTACACTCTACATTATTAAAACAGTTAACACTGAAAAACATCACAGAGAGTACTCAGGGTATGGGTAACGATGTGTATCAGTGCTACACCGAAGGTTCTGTAGAAGAAGGTGGACGATGTACCGGTTGCGTATGTAATATATTTTAACAATCTTCTCTCGTACATACAGCAATGAAGCGCGTAAATGACTGGGCAAGTACAACTCAGACCGAACTTGAAGGCATATACCTTGCCACAGAATTTTTAAAAGACAAAGGCAGTGGACTTATATACTGTGATTCGCAGAGTGCACTCCAGGCATTGAACGCACATAGTAATACCACCCAGAAAATAGTCAGTGATATTCGAATGAATGTTTTAGCTGCCAAAGAAAAGAGATTTGAAATTAAATTCCTATGGATACCATCACATGTTGGCATCATTGGTGCGGTGGTCACGGTATGGGTACGTTTTGGGGTGATACTGGACGGCATGGGTTCGAATCCTGGCCGGGTCAAAGAGTTCTTAGTGATATATGGCTTGCGCGTTCATGCAGCTTTCTCATATATATATATATATATATATATATATATATATATATATATATATATATATATATATATATATATATATATATATATATATATATATATATATATATATCTATATATATATATATATATATCTATATATATATATATATATATATATATATATATATATATATATATATGTCGTACCTAATAGCCAGAACGCACTTCTCAGCCTACTATTCAAGGCCCGATTTGCCTAATAAGCCAAGTTTTCATGAATTAATGTTTTTTCGTCTACCTAACCTACCTAACCTAACCTAACCTAGCTTTTTTTGGCTACCTAACCTAACCTTACCTATAAATATAGGTTAGGTTAGGTTAGGTAGGGTTGGTTAGGTTCGGTCATATATCTACGTTAATTTTAACTCCAATAAAAAAAAATTGACCTCATACATAGAGAAAAGGGTTGCTTTATCATTTCATAAGAAAAAAATTATAGTAAATATATTAATTCAGGAAAACTTGGCTTATTAGGCAAATCGGGCCTTGAATAGTAGGCTGAGAAGTGAGTTCTGGCTACTAGGTACGACATATATATATATATATATATATATAAATATATATATATATATATATATATATATATATATATATATATATATATATATATATATATATATATATATATATATATATATATATATATATATATATAGGAGAGTTGTGCATCAAGCATAGACACAGTGTTCTCCCATATTAACAGGGACTTAATGAAAAACGTAAAAATAACCCCTCACTTGCTCTAGTGCTCTTGGGAGATGGTGGTCTTTGGTGTGTATAAATAGTCCGAAATTACCATCTCTTTTAAGGGTCTGAGCCTGGTGCAGTGGGTTAAAGGCGTACCTGTTATGCCAGTTGCTGGAAGGCTTCTGTGCTGGCTAGGGTTCGATTCTCCTGGTGGGAAAGTGTTTTAAAGTTATATATATACCATCAAATGCAAAATAAAGCACAAAAAATAAAAAAGGAAGGGGGTGGTAGGAGAAAAGCACACAGAAACTGTATTGGAGGGGATCTAAACATTCCTAATGCGTTATGCGTGGTTTCCTCCGAGGCTATGGGTCCCCCTTCTTCCAGCTAGAGGTGGTACTCCCTTCCTAGTATATATATATATATATATATATATATATATATATATATATATATATATATATATATATATATATATTGGTGTATACTGGCAGCAGGTTTTCTTTCAAACATGTCTCATTGAATACGACCGCATATTCCACTCATTTTCGTAATTTCAAGGTAATTACCTTCAAATTACGAAAATGAGTTTAGGAGAATTCCTATTTCTGCTAAGCCCTGATGCTATGAAAATAGTTAGAGGGATAGGCGCCCTAAATCAGAAGAGAGTAAATACAGAATATGCGGTCATATTCAATGAGATATATATATATATATATATATATATATATATATATATATATATATATATATATATATATATATATATATATATATATATATATATATATAACTGAAAACTCACACCCCAGAAGTGACTCGAACCCATACTGCCAGGAGCAACGCAACTGGTATGTTCAGGACGCCTTAATCCGCTTGACCAGACATAAGGAAGTGATAGCCGAAGCTATTTGAACCACTTCCCCGCCGGCACTCGTATGGTAATCATGGACATAGCATTTTATCAAATCACCTCATTCTTTGGGGCACACGTGAGGAACACAAATGCGAACAAGCCTGAATGGTCCCCAGGACTATATGCAACTGAAAACTCACACCCCAGAAGTGACTCGAACCCATACTGCCAGGAGCATTGCAACTGGTATGTACAGGACGCCTTAATCCGCTTGACCATCATGACCGGACATAAGGAAGTGATAGCTGAAGCTATTTGAACCACTTCCCAGCCGGCACTCGGATGGTAATCTTGGGCATAGCATTTTATCAAATCACCTCGTTCTTTGGGGCACACTTGAGGAAAACAAATGCGAACAAGCCTGAATGGTCCCCAGGACTATATGCAACTGAAAACTCACACCCCAGAAGTGACTCGAACCCATACTGCCAGGAGCAACGCAACTGGTATGTAAAGGATGCCTTAATCCGCTTGACCATCATGACCGGACATAAGGAAGTGATAGCCGAAGCTATTTGAACCACTTTCCCGCCGGCACTCGGATGGTAATCTTGGGCATAGCATTTTATCAAATCACCTCATTCTTTGGGGCACACTTGAGGTGTGGGACATTTGGGGCTCGACTCTAATTATTTAAATATTAATATAGTAAAATCAATTACGAAGGACCACCCACTTTTATAGTAAAGAGGGAAACTGAGAAAATATGATCATTATAAAATTCCTAGATGAACCAGTAACTATGGATAAAATACTAGAGAATATGATCACTGAAATAATTAATGGGCTGTATAATTAAATGAATCAAAGCCTCAAACACCTACATTGGGGAGGTATTACTGGAACTCAATACGTCCAGGAACTAGTGTGGTTCGTTCACCAGTCCAATGTATAATAATCTAATCCTATGAATATTTATAGTCATTGCCTTTATCTTCAAAGAGAACATATATTACGAACATGAAATAATAAGTATAATAAACACATGTTAATCCAATGAACAGAGTTCTGCATGTAAAGGAGTACAGATAATAATCAAGGAATACAAAAGGAATCTTAGCTTAATGACGATTCCCCAGAAGTTAGTTACGACTCATCTTCTGATTCTCCTGGACTCGTCATAGAACACTGGGAGTTGATTAACATGGGAAATGACAGCTCAGAGAATTCTTCACACACGCTGTAAATCAAATTGGTTTCAGTAGTAACAAATTAAACTACTAGAAATCTATATTCAAGAAAACGAGATTAAACATAAGAGAAAATAATGACCTGTAGTTTTTTATTGTTGCACGGCGTCACGACAAGCTACACAGCAATAAACCCACCCCCTATATGATGCATCAAATAAGGATCAAGGTACTTAGCTAATATGGGCACTGTGTAAGTTAAGGCTTGCCGAAGGTCGCGTCCTAGGTTCAGGTCTAGCCTATCCTAGATACTGACGCGCTTCACTGGCCGGTCACGTGGTGTTACATAGAACCAAATTTAACAGGTTCTGGCCGAATATCAAATTAATCTCTTGACCATTCGACTTGTTATGTAAATGACACTGACACCAGTGAAGGTATTGTCTGCAAAGGTTCTTCACACCTCACAGTGGCGACTTTCTTCTAGGGATTTGATGGCGTCTACCCTGATGGCTGGGTAATGGCGTCTCCTCGTCAGCGCGTTGCCTGGTGTACACGTCTGCTCATGAACGTTTCAACACGTGGACTGGCGTCTCCTCCGCCCCGCTCCGCGTCCCGCGTTTGTTACTCAAATTATTTATGGCGGATATTATCATTCCTCGCAGTTATGATTGAAATGCTCGGATAAGGACGGGTTTATTATTTGGAGGAGTTAAATATTATTAATTGCCCGTTTTATGATAGTAAACGAACAATGGAGAAGAATTAAAGTCTCTCCAGGGCATTCACACGTGACGTTAATTTTATTACTAGATAACAGCTATAACTATAAACGCTCTATTTGGCTTTAGTTGGAGATCAGTTTATCTGTAATTAATTATCACACAGAACACCGTTGTTTATAGAGAATCAAATTCAATTCTCAGACACATTGGATATAAATGTGTTTATTACAATGGAGTCTGACGCAATACTGGCGTCGGGTGACGTAAGAATTCTAGCCTTATTGTACAGATGTAATTATTAGTACATGTGAACTCTACGTTGGGTTAATTTTATCACTACAATGATTAGTAGAATTAGTAATAATTAATGAGAATACAACAGTGTTGTATTTAGTGTTGGAAATTTCCAACATAACTCCGGGGGGAGGATTCTAGGGTCGTAGTGTAATGTGGAGTACTGACACCTATCCCGAAGTTGAGATTAATATTAGTATATTAGTATGTTAGTATGTTAGTACACACATAACGAATGTCCCGTATTTGTCAGGTTAAATGGAACACGTTATTATGAATTACTTATAGCCAATACAACAATTAAAGATTTAAATCACACTATTCAAACAACAGAATCTACTGTGATGGGAATGTCCTGGGTCATAGTGACTTGTATTGGTTTGTTATTTGACATCACACTGCAGTATCATCATAGTTATCTAAATTGGATGCAAAAGGAATTACTCTTGGTCAGAGCTGTAATAGGCTTGTAGTTTCCCTTAGTGGAAACATGTATTAAATATTGAAACATTAAATGATTAAGTTATCGGTAATCAGGAACTCTCTAAAGCTCACAATAAACTCAACAAGTAGGGTCGCAGTGACATGTAATGGTGTATTACATAGCTGCTGAATCATAGGCAAACTCAGAATAAGTTCCTAAGAACTGATAACACTATTGTATAATTATTCAGTAAAGTATTATTGGTCATTTAAGATCAAGGAGACTATGACACTACAGTAAGGTCACTGTCTAGGGTCGCTGTGACTTGTAACTATTGAGTTACTAGACAATAACATCACGCAGCATCATGATCACCCCAAATTCAAATGAGGAAATTGAATTTAATGTGCACTGCCGTGCAATAGTCATTCTGACTGGTGGTACAACTAATTTGCTAACTAGCTAAAATAATAGAAAAGTAGAGAACTGAAAACTTTATTCATTAAAATCAAGGAAAATTCTGAGTCGACAGTGAGATTAGCAGCCTAGTCATTCTGACTTATGAGCTAATTAACTGGTAGCTCATAGGCTTGACACTGTAAACTTGTTAGTACGAGATCACCTTTACATGAAATTGAGTTTATTAAATCAGTCTCTATAAGTATAGTCAACTGCAATTAATGGTGAGTACAGATTAGGCTAGTACTCAGTTGACACTACTAAAGTCCCTAAACCTACCTAAATAAATGGTTTAAATTTCTAACCTACCTAAGTAAGGGACGAAGTAAATTGTGAGCAAAAATGTACTCGAATTAACATTGGGAGCTATATTGAGCTCATTAAACATGTTAATAAGGTGAGTTATAGTAAACTCGTCAACAGTGTTGACAGGGTGAGCTACAGTGAGCTCGTTAACAGTGTTAACAGGGTGAGTAATATTGAACTCGTCAACAGTGTTGACAGGGTGAGCTGCAGTGAGCTCGTTAACCGTGTTAACAGGATGAGTTATATTGAACTCGTCAACAGTGTTGACAGGGTGAGCTGCAGTGAGCTCGTTAACAGTCTTAACAGGGTGAGTTTTATTGAACTCGTCAACAGTGTTGACAGGGTGAGCTGCAGTGAGCTCGTTAACAAGATTAACAGGGTGAGTTATATTGAACTCGTCAACAGTGTTGACAGGGTGAGCTACAGTGAGCTCGTTAACAGTGTTTACAGGGTGAGTTATATTGAACTCGTCAACAGTGTTAGCTGCAGTGAGCTCGTTAACAGTTAACAGGGTGAGTTATATTGAACTCGTCAACAGTGTTAACAGGGTGAGCTGCAGTGAGCTCGTTAACAGTTAACAGGGTGAGTCATATTGGACTCGTCAACAGTGTTGACAGGGTGAGCTACAGTGAGCTCGAATTAACGAGGTGGAGTATTGCATCATTCAATTATCATGGCGGGCAGTGCTCGTGGCATGGGGAACATTAAAGTGTTCAATTGTCATGGCGAGCAATATTGAGCTCGTATGCGCATGGGGAACAAGCACTCAATTATTACGTTAATTCTAAGGTGAGCTATATTAAGCTCTTGAAGCATGTTAATTAACAATGTTAATGTTTAACGATAATGCATTAAACAAAGAGAAACCTAAGATTGCTGGAAATTTAATTACTGCTACGATTAATCCTATTAAAGATCGTTTGTAACATTTTCCCAACCTAAAAGTTTCACGGGTTATTAGTTCTCTGTAATTTCACTTACGTATTGGTAAGTTTGCAAGTTTGTTCGTGTTGCGCTCCTACACTAACTAAGCAGAAACGAAAGAAAAACAACTCAAACAAATTGATGCAAGTATTATCACTAACTCTTAGTGCAGAAAACATGGTATTAAGAAGGTTTTCTTGGCAAACCTTTAAGCGCAAGTATAGTGGACCAGTGGTCCTAGTGAATTTGTAATTACTGAAGTTGCTTGATGACTTCATAGTATTACTAAATTCAGGAAATGCCAGTGGCATTGAGTGCTAGATTCTCTAGCCTAACATTATCAATTTCCTAGGGAGTACTAGATTCTCTAGCCCAACATTACAATTTACCTAGGAAGACTGAGTGTGGTCAATTACTACTTGTCGAGAATAATTCTAGGTCTGCAGTGAATTCAATGACTTGGTCGCTGTGACTTGTACTTGTTTGAGTACGGACCATTGGTTTTCACTGAGAGCTATGAAACATCTCGGCGAGTACTAATTGCACTACATTCAATCTGAGTTTATTACTCAGCTGTGTTTCTCCTTTTAGCTTGCTGCTGGAGAATTGATTTACTGCTGACTAATTTATTATTGTTGGCAGGCTTAGGCTTGTTCACATTCAGAACTTTACCAGTAAGTAAGTAGCCACCTGCAGATTGGAGCATATTCATTCCCAATCGTTTAGCATGTCCAGTTATGAACTGGTAATAGTAGTCTGCTCCTACTAGTACATTTACATTGTTAAGGCGGTCAGACGTTAACTTGTTGTCAGCCAAATTAATTTCACGTTCCTGCAGGAAGTGGGCTGTGTACCCCAGACCCTTAATGTTTAAGTCTAAAGGTATTTGATCTACAACAATGGCTTGGACAGCCTTGGCATGACTACCTAGTCGTACAAGTGGTTGAACTACTGAGTATTCATGGGTTCCTCGATTTATCATGAACCCTGACAAGTTTAATTTTACCTGTCCTATTGGTTGTAAATTAAGTGCCTCTGCTGCCCTTTGAGTAATGAAAGTTCTCTGGGAACCTTGATCAAATAGTCCACGTGTGGTGATCTTGGCTTCTCTGTTCTTCACTTGAAGTTGGGCAGTAGGCAAGGCAGCATCCACTTGAGATGCTTGTGAGGTTACGCTGTACACATCTCGCACCTTGCAGCCTGTACTGGTGTAGATTCTCTACCTCCTATTCTAGGATTGACATAATTTTTCCTAACTAATTTGCACAGTGCAGCATGATGCTTGCCCCTTCTACACCTATTGCAGGTGTTCAGTGGGGTTTCACAGCTATTAACATTATGTGATTTGAGACACCTAGTACATTTATGTAACTGTTTGAGTCGTCTGACTCTTGTGTCTCTATTAGGATAATTGGTACATTTGTACAGAGAATGTTTTTGATTGCAAAACAAGCACATTCCCCATCCTACAGCTCGTTTAGGGGTTACCGGTTTAGGTAAAACAGTAACTGCAGGTTGTGATGGTTTTGCTGCTTGCATTTGCTTGTTATTTATTCTCTTGTGAGTACTTGGTGTACTCTGGGGAACCATTAATAGGCTCTTGGGAGTGCTCTTTGGACTATTAGGTCTCTTAGGAGCACCTGTGGAGTTATTAGGAGTGCTCTTTGGACTATTAGGTCTCTTAGGAGCACCTGTGGGGCTCTTAGGCCTTACTGATGAATCAGTGTTTGACTGATTGTTATTACATTGATTATTAGCACCTTTGTTACCTAGTGACAGTGTCACTTTAGGAGTTTCAGGTAAGGAAACTGATGTAGGTACAGTTTTGGTGCATTCAGATTTAGCATTAATTGCCTGGTCTGCTGTATGATTGCTCATATTGCGCAAACAGGTAAATATATCCTGCATTGACAGGGTATTACCATTCTGGTATACATATAATTTATTAAGTGTGTCACCAGACAATTTTATCTGGATGATAATTTTAGTCATCCACTCAGTAGTTGGGTGATCCACCTCTTTACTGAAAGAATTTATCAGTGACTCAAGCTGGAAACTAAAGGCTTGTAAAGAGTCAACTGATTGTTCTGGTGAAGATAAATTTAATAATTGGTGCACAAGGTTTATAATAGTCTTCTCATTGTTAGCACTTACTTTAGAAGGCTGTTGTGAGCAATTGTGACCATTACTTGTGTTGCTTAAGGCTTCTTGTTTAGCCTCAGCTTTGATTACAGCTTCGACTGCTGCTGCAGCATTAGCTTTATCATTTTCTGGTTCAGATTCACTGATTATTGCAGCTTCACTTGTTTCATCTGCAGCTTCACTTGTTTCTCTGGGTTCTTGTGATAAGCTAGTTAATTCAATAGCTTTATGTATTGAACTTATAGAATCCAGGGAACATGGAGAAGAGTTGTCTGAAAATTGGTCAGACTCTGTAAACAAATCATCACATGAAGCTGTATTAGATGAGAGGTTAGAAAATGAAGGTTGAACTTCAGTTGTGGATCCTGTGTAGTGATCAGTATTGATTAGAGGATTCTCCTCATCTTGAGGTAGCTCAAGTATTTCATCTGAGCTGAGTGTTGACTCGGGTGTAGGTCTATTAATGATCTGTTCTATCCACTCGGGAATATCTTGTCTCGCAAGCACCTCCTTATATCGGTCTAACCTGGTTTGAACGTTATGTTCATAATTATCAAGATCAGATTCTGCCAGACGTAAGTGGTCTGAGACAGTATGACCGACCTGGAGTAAATTCCTGTGGGACTCGATTATAGTCTTTATATGATCATAATTTTGGTTAGCGTTCCTTATGGAACTTGCTAGTCTGTAGACGTCACCTGGGTCAGTTTCTACACAGTGATGACATCTGATAAGCAGTTCTCCTAGGCGAACTTGAAGAGTTCTCAAGAATCTTGCATTCCTTTCTAGAGGATTTAGTTCTAGCGGTAAATTAAGCCTGACAGGGCTTATATAGCTACTTGTATAGCTATGGTGTCTGCTCCTTGATGTAGAGCAGGTATAATTATTGACAGCCTGGTATTTTCTTGAGGCTGGTTGTAATTTACCTCTTTTAGAGGTTAGCTACCTACCTAATAATAAGCAACTAAGATTTGAGTGGTACCTTGGTCTCACTACAGGTGTTCCTCAGCTTAGCTCTTCAAAATCAGCTTCGGATGGGTAGTGGACTTACAGTAACACTCAAAGACACACATAGATATATGCAATAAATATAATTACACAATAAATGGTTAATCCCACCATTGATAGGGTCAGCACAAAAATGAATAATATATATGCCACTAACTAGCTCAAGCCTAGTCGTGAGAATTTCTACTTAAGAAACTACAACTATATTTAGTCTGTGCTTGTGCCAAATTCAACACAATCACAGCCTAAATTGCTACCTAATAAAGGTTGGCAAAGATTATATTGTGGTGCAATAATGTGCAAATAATTGTGCTGTGTTTTTGGTTTTTTTATAATATATATACACTGGTATAATTATGTGTATAAGAAATTAAATGAACACAAGAGAATTAATTGTGTTTGGCAAGTATTCTACTGCCGTAAATATTATCTAACTCCTGAATGTACTCCTAATTGGGGAATAAAATGTTATCAGGGTTAGTAATGATTAACTAGTATGAGATCAGTAATTTATATTAGTATACTGGATCCCTAAATGTTAATGATCCACTGACTTGAGTGAATCAGTAATTATAACATGGATTCAGGCTATAATGGACAGTCTGCTGACAGCCATATATTGAAACATTTGTATAGCCCAAGTGGTTAACACATAATTGGTGTTAGTGATTAATATAAGTTATGAGCTGTTGCTCCTGGTGACCTAAGGATTCTTACTTCAGTATGAAGTGTAGGCCTAAGTGTTGTGGGCAATAAATTGTGTCCCACGAGTGCTACCTTATACATAAGGTATAAGTAGCAATATATTGGTGTGACTTAGGCTAACCTATGTGTTACGTTGTTAGTAGACACAATTAATTAAAAGGATTAGTCTTGATTACATCACACAAGGATTAGTTATTAATAATTAGTATTTGTAATTATAATTTATGTTTATCCGGTTCGATAAGGACCATAATGTGGGACATTTGGGGCTCGACTCTAATTATTTAAATATTAATATAGTAAAATCAATTACGAAGGGCCACCCGCTTTTATAGTAAAGAGGGAAACTGAGAAAATATGATCATTATAAAATTCCTAGATGAACCAGTAACTATGGATAAAATACTAGAGAATATGATCACTGAAATAATTAATGGGCTGTATAATTAAATGAATCAAAGCCTCAAACACCTACATTGGGGGGGGGTATTACTGGAACTCAATACGTCCAGGAACTAGTGTGGTTCGTTCACCAGTCCAATGTATAATAATCTAATCCTATGAATATTTATAGAGTCATTATCTTTATCTTCAAAGAGAACATAGACTACGAACATGAAATAATAAGTATAATAAACACATGTTAATCCAATGAACAGAGTTCTGCATGTAAAGGAGTACAGATAATAATCAAGGAATACAAAAGGAATCTTAGCTTAATGACGATTCCCCAGAAGTTAGTTACGACTCATCTTCTGATTCTCCTGGACTCGTCATAGAACACTGGGAGTTGATTAACATGGGAAATGACAGCTCGGAGAATTCTTCACACAAGCTGTAAATCAAATTGGTTTCAGTAGTAACAAATTAAACTACTAGAAATCTATATTCAAGAAAACGAGATTAAACATAAGAGAAAATAATGACCTGTAGTTTTTTATTGTCGCACGGCGTCATGAAAAGCTACCCAGCTATAAACCCACCCCCTATATGATGCATCAAATAAGGATGAAGGTACTTAGCTAATATGGGCACTGTGTAAGTTAAGGCTTGCCGAAGGTCGCGTCCTAGCTTCCGGTCTAGCCTATCCTAGATACTGACGCGCTTCACTGGCCGGTCATGTGGTGTTACATAAAACCAAATTTAACAGGTTCTGGCCGAATATCAAATTAATCTCTTGACCATTCGACTTGTTATGTAAATGACACTGACACCAGTGAAGGTATTGTCTGCAAAGGTTCTTCACACCTCACAGTGGCGACTTTCTTCTAGAGATTTGATGGCGTCTACCCTGATGGCTGGGTAATGGCGTCTCCTCGTCAGCACGTTGCCTGGTGTACACGTCTGCTCGTGAACGTTTCAACACGTGGACTGGCGTCTCCTTCGCCCCGCTCCGCGTCCCGCGTTTGTTACTCAAATTATTTATGGCGGATATTATCATTCCTCGCCGTTATGATTGAAATGCTCGGATAAGGACGGGTTTATTATTTGGAGGAGTTAAATATTATTATTTGCCCGTTTTATGATAATAAACGAACAATGGAGAAGAATTAAAGTCTCTCCAGGGCATTCACACGTGACGTTAATTTTATTACTAGATAACAGCTATAACTATAAACGCTCTATTTGGCTTTAGTTGGAGATCAGTTTATCTGTAATTAATTATCACACAGAACACCGTTGTTTATAGAGAATCAAATTCAATTCTCAGACACATTGGATATAAATGTGTTTATTACAATGGAGTCTGACGCAATACTGGCGTCGGGTGACGTAAGAATTCTAGCCTTATTGTACAGATGTAATTATTAGTACATGTGAACTCTACGTTGGGTTAATTTTATCACTGCAATGATTAGTAGAATTAGTAATAATTAATAAGAATACAACAGTGTTGTATTTAGTGTTGGAAATTTCCAACATGAGGAACACAAATGCGAACAAGCCTGAATTGTCCCCAGGACTATATGCAACTGAAAACTCACACCCCAGAAGTGACTCGAACCCATACTGCCAGGAGCAAGGCAACTGGTATGTACAGGATGCCTTAATCCGCTTGACCATCATGGCCGGACATAAGGAAGTGATAGCCGAAGCTATTTGAACAACTTCCCCATATGTATATATATATATATATATATATATATATATATATATATATATATATATATATATATATATATATATATATATATATATATATATATATATATATATATATATGTATATATATATATGTATATATATATATATATATATATATATATATATATACATATATATATATATATATATATATATATATATATATATATATATATATATATATAAATATATATATATATATATATATATATATATATATATATATATATATATATATATATATATATATATATATATATATATATATATATATATATGTATATATATATATGTATATATATATATATATATATATATATATATATATATATATATACATATATATATATATATATATATATATATATATATATATATATATATATATATAAATATATATATATATATATATATATATATATATATATATATATATATATATATATATATAACAGATAACGTTATAAAATTAATCTCATAATATAAGATTAATCTCATAAAGATTAATCCAGTGTAATTGGCCAATTACACTGGATTAATCTTTGTGTTTAGATAGGAGATGCCTCGTATGGGCCAATAAGCCTTCTGCAGCCCTTATGTTTATCCCTTATGTATCCCCCCATGTTTTCACCTTCATTGTATTATCACCTGACCTAATGCGGGTATAAAATCAACTAGTATTGTAAGATCTGTTCACTTGAGAATGAACCATGGAGGTTCGAAACGTCGTGCAAATTATACAAATAAGTGTAATACACTCTATAGTAAATCACTTCTTTTCTTCACCTTAAAATTACGAAAATGAGTTTTGGAGAACTCCTATTTCAATTAAGCCCTGATGCTAAGAAAATAGTTAGAGGGATAGAAGCCCTAAACCAGAAAATAATAAATACAGAATATGCGGTCATATTCAATGAAACATGTTTGAAAGAAAACCTGCTGCCAGTATACACCAATATAAAACCACATGACCCAGCAGTCCGCAATACAGAGTTTACCTATAGGTATAGGCAAGAGCTCATTCGGCATCAACTAAACAAGAAGAAGGAAGCCCTCCAAACCTTTATAGAGCAGGCGGAGCATCTGTTAAACAAATGGACCCAGTACGACATCCCTATCCAACTCAAGCAAACCATCAACAGTGAACTATTTAACCTGAAACAACAACATAAAACTCTTGTAGAAACAAAGACATGCCAATTACACTGGATTAATCTTTGTGTTTAGATAGGAGATGCCTCGTATGGGCCAATAAGCCTTCTGCAGCCCTTATGTTTATCCCTTATGTATCCCCCCATGTTTTCACCTTCATTGTATTATCACCTGACCTAATGCGGGTATAAAATCAACTAGTATTGTAAGATCTGTTCACTTGAGAATGAACCATGGAGGTTCGAAACGTCGTGCAAATTATACAAATAAGTGTAATACACTCTATAGTAAATCACTTCTTTTCTTCACCTTAAAAGTACGAAAATGAGTTTTGGAGAACTCCTATTTCAATTAAGCCCTGATGCTAAGAAAATAGTTAGAGGGATAGAAGCCCTAAACCAGAAAATAATAAATACAGAATATGCGGTCATATTCAATGAAACATGTTTGAAAGAAAACCTGCTGCCAGTATACACCAATATATATATATATATATATATATATATATATATATATATATATATATATATATATATATATATATATATATATATATATATATATATATATATATATATATATATATATATATATATATATATATATATATATATATATATATATATATATATATATACACACACAACACAACTAGTTTACACACACACAACTATAACTGAACATAGATTAAACAACTTCGATTTTTTATACCTGCATTTGGGTGAGGTGATATGTTACAACAGTTTTGGATGAGGTGAAAACAAAATTTCAACACAAGACAGAACACGAAATAATGGGTATAATATTTTGTAAGTTAAAGGGAAGAATGGAAGTAACTGCAAAGGGCCTATTGGCCCATATTTCTTGATGTTTCTATGTTGGTGCGGAGTCTTGAAGTGTGTAGAATATCGTTGGGCATTAATTGGCTGTTGATTGCTGGTGTCGACTTCTTAATGTGTAGTGCCTCGCAGATATCTAGCCGCCTGCTATCGCTGTATCTATCGATGATTTCTGTGTTTCTTGTTAAGACTTCTCTGGTGATGGTCTGGTTGTGGGAAGAGATTATATGTTCCTTAATGGAGCCCTGTTGCTTGTGCATCGTTAATCGCCTGGAAAGAGATGTTGTTGTCTTGCCTATATACTGAATTCTTTGAGGCTTACAGTCCCCACGTGGGCATTTGAAGGCATAGACGACATTGGTCTCTTTCAAAGCGTTCTGCTTTGTGTCTGGAGAGTTTCTCATGAGTAAGTTGGCCGTTTTCTTGGTTTTATAGTAGATCGTCAATTGTATCTTCTAATTTTTGTCTGTAGGGATAACGTTTCTATTAACAATATCTTTCAGGACCCTTTCCTCTGTTTTATGAGCTGTGGAAAAGAAGTTCCTGTAAAATAATCTAATAGGGGGTACAGGTGTTGTGTTAGTTGTCTCTTCAGAGGTTGCATGGCGTTTCACCTTCCTTCTTATGATGTCTTCAATGAAACCATTGGAGAAGCCGTTGTTGAATAGGACCTGCCTTACCCTACAGAGTTTTTCGTCGACTTGCTTCCATCCTGAGCTGTGGCTGAGAGCACAATCGACATAAGCGTAACGACACTCCTCTTGTACCTGTCTGGGCAGTCACTGTTGGCATTGAGGCACATCCCTACGTTTGTTTCCTTAGTGTAGACTGCAGTGTGGAAACCTCCGCTCCTTTCCATAACTGTTACATCTAGAAAGGGCAGCTTCCCATCCTTCTCCATCTCGTAAGTGAAATGCATCACAGAATTCCGCTCAAATGCCTCCTTCAGCTCCAGCAGATGTCTGAATTCAGGTACCTGTGTAAAAATGTCGTCAACATACCTGCAGTATATGGCCGGTTTCAAGTTCATGTCGACTAAGACCTTTTGTTCAATGGTACCCATGTAGAAGTTCGCAAACACGACACCTAGCGGAGAACCCATGGCGACCCCATCTACTTGCTTATACATGTGCATACTCCA
Organism: Procambarus clarkii; assembly: GCF_040958095.1. Classification (NCBI taxonomy): domain Eukaryota; kingdom Metazoa; phylum Arthropoda; class Malacostraca; order Decapoda; family Cambaridae; genus Procambarus; species Procambarus clarkii. Next base: position 1,815,365 of record NC_091198.1, on the reverse strand, counting down.
GGATTGGTCTTACATATGTGGTGTACAAGATTCTGAATGATTCCTTACACAGGTTCCTGAACGCCGTTCTGATGTTAGCCAGCCTCGCATATGCCGCAGACGTAATTCTTTTTATGTGGGCTTCAGGAGACAGGTTTGGTGTGATATCAACTCCTAGATCTTTCTCTCTATCTGTTTCATTAAGTACTTCATCTCCTATTCTGTATCCTGTGTCTGGCCTCCTGTTTCCACTGCCTAGTTTCATTACTTTGCATTTACTCGGGTTGAACTTCAACAGCCATTTGTTGGACCATTCACTCAGTCTATCTAGGTCAACTTGTAGCCTCCTACTATCATCCTCTGTTTCAATCCTCCTCATAATTTTTGCATCGTCGGCAAACATTGAGAGGAACGAATCTATACCCTCTGGGAGATCATTTACATATACCAGAAACAGTATAGGTCCAAGAACTGACCCCTGCGGGACTCCACTTGTGACGTCTCGCCCATCTGAGACCTCACCCCCTCACACAGACTCGTTGTCTCCTGTTGCTTAGGTACTCCTCTATCCACCGGAGTACCTTCCCTTTCACTCCAGCCTGCATCTCCAACTTTCGCACTAGCCTCTTGTGTGTCACTGTATCAAAGGCTTTCTGACAATCCAAAAATATGCAGTCTGCCCACGCCCTCTCTTTCTTGCCTGATTTTTGTTGCCTGGTCGTCGAATTCAATTAGCCTTGTGAGGCAGGGCTTGCCATCTCTGAACCCATGTTGATGCTGTGTTACAAAGTTCTTTCTCTCTAGATGTTCCACTAGCTTTCTTCGCACAATCTTCTCCATCAGCTTGCATGGTTTGCAAGTTAGGGACACTGGCCTGTAGTTCAGTGACTCCTGCCTATCCCCTTTCTTGTATATTGGAATTACGTTAGCTGCCTTCCAAATTTCTGGCAGTTCCCCTGTTGCCAGTGATTTATTATTCACTATGGAGAGTGGCAGGTACAGTACTTTTGCTCCTTCCCTTAGTATCCAAGGGGAGATTCCATCTGAGCCTATAACCTTTGTCACATCCAACCAAGAAGTAAACACTTCTTTACTTCCCCACTAGTAATCTCAAACTCTTCTAGTGATTCCTGGTTAACTATTCCCTCTCTTATCTCTGGAATCTCTCCCTGCTCTAAGGTGAAGACCTCCTGGAATTTCTTATTCAGTTCCTCACACACTTCCTTTTCGTTTGTCGTGAATCATTCCGCCCCTATCTTTAATTTCATAACCTGTTCCTTTACTGTTGTTTTTCTCCTGATGTTGCTATGCAACAATTTAGGCTGAGTCTTTGCCTTGCTTGCGATGTCATTTTCGTATTGTCTTTCTGCCTCTCTTCTCATCCTGACATATTCATTCCTGGCATTCTGGTATCTTTCTCTGCTCTCCAGTGTCCTGTTATTCCTATAGTTTCTCCATGCCCTTTTACTTTGCTGCTTAGCTAGCCTACATCTCTGATTAAACCATGGGTTCCTCATCTTCATTTCATTGGTTTTCTTTTGGATTGGGACAAACTTGTTTCCTGCTTCCTTGCACTTGTGCGTGACGAAATCCATCATGCCTTGGGCCGTCATTCCCCTGAGGTCTGTTTCCCATGCTATATCTGTTTGGAATTTTTTTTTAACTCCTCATAGTTTCCCTTTCGGAATGTGTTTTTTTATTTTCAGCACCCCTCCTAGAGTTCAATAACCCTTCCTCAACCAGATACTCAAACGCCAGTACACTGTGGTCGCTCATTCCTACTGGTGCCTCATAGCCGATTTCCCTTATGTCTGAATCGTTCAGAGTGAAGACTAGATCGAGTCTCGCTGGTTCATCATTTCCTCTCATCCTTGTGGGTTCCCTGACATGTTGCCTTAGAAAGTTTCTTGTCACCACCTCCATTAGTTTGGCTCTCCATGTATCCTCTCCTCCATGCGGTTCCTTGTTTTCCCAGTCTATCTTTCCGTGATTGAAATCTGCCATGATGATCAGATGGGATCTATTTCTACAGGCAGCAGAGGCTGCCTTGTCAATTATAGGGTTTTCTGCCATGTTGTTGTTGTCATACTCTTGCCGTCGTCTTCTGTCATTTGGTGGAGGTTATATATCACTGCAACTACTTTTGGTCCTCCCAATGTCATGGTGCCTGTTATGTAGTCTCTGAATCCCTTGCAGCCCAGGATGACCATCTCCTTGAAGCTCCATTCCTTTCTCATTAATAGGGCCTCTCCACCTCCTCCCCGTCCTTCCCTCTCTTTCCTTATTACAGTGTAGTTCTGGGGAAACACTGCATTTGTTATGATGCCTGAGAGTTTTGTTTCTGTGAGTATGATTACATCTGGGTTCACTTCTTGTATTCGTTCTCGCAGTTCACTTGCCTTTCTGGTGATCCCATCTATGTTAGAGTACGTCACCCTGAAGCTGACTCTCCTCTGTCCTTTCTCAGATCCTATTGCTTTCCCTGAAGCAGGGAAACGGGTCTGGGGTGTGCGGGGGCTGAGAGGATCTGGTAGGGGGTGGATGGTGTAGGAGGGAGGGCTTGGGGAGAAAAGAGGGCTTGGGGAGTGGGTGAGCAGGGTAAGCTTTGGGGGATGGGTAAGAGGGGGAGGCTTTGGAGAGTGTGGGAGAAGGGGAAGCTTGGGGAGGGCATAAAAGGAAGGAGGCTGGGGGGGAAGGTTGCGGGATTGGTAGTGCCGTGGAGGATGAGGAAAAAGGGAGGGCTGAGGAGAGTGGGGGAGAAGGGAGGGCTCAGGAGGGTGGAGGATACTGAAGGGTTCAGGGAGGGGGGCGGGAGAGAATGGAGGGCTTGGGGGTGGGGGAGAAGGGAGTGCATGGAGGATTAGGGATGGCGTGGGGGGTGGGGGAGAAGGGAGATCCCGGGGAGGGGGCGAGATAGGGCATCTATTGGGTGGAGGATGGGGGAGGTTCTTCTCTTTCTATGTCTGTTGAGTCGCTTGTGGAGGGTTCCCTGCTCCCTTCTGGGATTGTAGGGCTCGGGGTTGTGGCTCCCTGATTCCTTTCTTTCTCCCTTGCGCTCCCTCCTTGCGGCTGCTGCCCTCTCTCTCTCGTCCCTTGTCATATCCCTCTGCAGGAATACCTTCTTTTACCTCTGTACATTTGCTAGTCTGCTCTTCCTTGCTAGCAAGTCCTTTTCTTGTTCTCTTGCTCTTGAATACCACCTTTATCGCACTGCCTCTGTCCTTGTTGTACAGTCCAATCCTGAAAACGTTTTAAATATCTTGGTCAGCCCTCTCCATCTTTATCCATTTAAGGATTTCATTAACTTCCTTTTTGTCCTTGCTTCTCCTTTCCACTCGACCAGTCCCTGTTTGCTCCCTAATGCCTACTATTACTACTGCTCTTATTCGCTCTATCATCTGGCTAGTACATCTAGCTGTTTCCTGAGAAGCCACTTCCATGGCAACTTCCCTAACTACAGATCTAGCTTCTGGGCTCTTCTTAAGCATTTCTGTAAATGAGTACTGTTAAGTAGAAATCCGCTCAACAATAGCATCACCAACTTCCTGAGGGACGGCCTGTGTCTGGTAATGGGGAGGAGTCTCCTTCAGGCTTCTTATCTCCTCTTTTACTGCCCTCAGTTCATTTTGCAGGTTGACTACTGTCTCACTCATTACCTTCAGTCCTTCATTGAATTCCTCCCACATGTGCTGGAATGCTCCCCTAATCGAGGTTTCCTGTTCCTCTCCAACCTCTGAGTTCTTCAGATGGGGACTCCATGATGAGGGGGCATACTCTAAGACTGGACTCACGTAGGCAGTGTAAAGCACCCTAAATGCCTACTTACCTAGGTTTCTGAATGATGTTCTAACTTTTGCCAGTCTAGAGTACGCTGCTGTCGTTATCCTATTTATATGTGCCTCAGGAGATAGATTAGGTGTTACGTCCACACCCAGGTCTCTTTCGCGCGTCGTCACAGGTAGGCTGTTCTCCTTCATTGTGTACTGTCCCTTTGGTCTCCTATCTCCTAGTCCCATTTCCATAACTTTACATTTGCTCGTGTTGAATTCCAGTAGCCATTTCTCTGACCATCTCTGCAACCTGTTCAGGTCCTCTTGGAGGATCCTGCAATCCTCATCTGTCACAACTCTTCTCATCAACTTTGCGTCATCCACAAACATCGATATGTAGGACTCTACGCCTGTAAACATGTCGTTAACATATGCAAGAAATAGAATTGGTCCCAGCACCGATCCTTGTGGTACTCCACTTGTTACTGTTCGCCAGTCCGACTTCTCGCCCCTTACCGTAACTCTTTGGCTTCTTCCTGTTAGGTAGTTCCTTATCCATGCTAGGACCTTTCCCCCCACCCCCGCCTGCCTCTCGAGCTTGAACAGCAGTCTCATGTGCGGTACTGTATCAAAGGCTTTTTGGCAGTCCAGAAATATGCAGTCTGCCCAACCATCTCTGTCCTGTCTTATCCTCGTTATTTTATCATAGAATTCCAGAAGGTTTGTTAGGCACGATTACCCTGTCCAGAACCCATGTTGATGTTTGTTCACAAACCTAATGTTCTCCAGGTGTGCAACCAGTCGTAGCCTAATTATTCTTTCCAGTATTTTACAGGGGATGCTTGTCAGTGATACAGGTCTATAGTTAAGTGCCTCCTCCCTATCACCTATCTTGAAGATCGGCACGACATTTGCCTTCTTCCAGCAACTGGGCAATTCTCCCAACATAAGTGACTCATTAAAGATCATTGCCAGAGGCACGCTGAGGGCCTGCGCTGCTTCTTTTAGTATCCACGGTGATACTTTGTCTGGTCCAACTGCTTTAGTTGCATCTAGAGTTGTCAACTGTTTCATTACCTCCTCTACTGTCACCTCTATATCTGATCTATAGGTGAAAGACTATATCTAGTCTTTCACCTAGGGTAACCCCTTCCAACAATGGGAGCTGCTTAGGCTCGGTAGTAAACACTCCATGGAAACTGGCATTCAGTTCCTCACAGATTTCCTTGTCACTTTCAGTATATGCCCCCTCTGTCTTCCTTAGTCTTGTCACTTGGTCGTTCACCGACATTTTTCTTCTTATATGACTGTTTAGTAACTTAGGCTAATTTTTTGCTTTGATTGCATTATCGTTCTCATAGTTCCTTTCCGATGTTTGTCTTATGGTAATGTAATCGTTCCTAGCTCTGTTGCATCTGATCCTGTTGTCCTCTGTCCTTTGTCTTCTGTACTTCCTCCACTCCCGCCTACTGGCCATTTTTGCTTCCCGACACTGTCTATTAAACCATGGGTTATTATATTCCTTCTTATTTTTTCCCTTTACTGTTGGTATAAATCTGTCTTCGGCCTCCTGGCCTTTCTGTATGACTAGTCCATCATATCTTGGACTGTTTTTCCTCTAATTTCTTCCTCCCACTGCACTTCACCCAGATAGTCCCTCATCCTCTTATAGTCATCTTTCCTGTAGGCAACTCTCCTTTTCCAGATCTCTTGTCCCATGGTCATAAGTTTGAATTCCATCATGTAGTCAAAGACTAGGACACAATGGTCACTGGCCCCTAGAGGTATTTCATGCTCTAAATTCTCGATATCTTCTACGTTCTGGGTGAAAATCAGGTCTAATAGGCTCGGTGCATCTCCTCCTCTTTCCCCTTGTGTCTTCCTTCACATGTTGTGTTAGGAAATTCCTGTCTATAACATCTACTAATTTTGCTCCCCACGTTTCGTCCCCTCCATGGGGATTCCTTGATTCCCAATTTATCTCTCCATGATTTAGGTCCCCCATGATCAGCAACTTCGCTCTCATTCTGTGGGCTAGTGTTGCTGCCATCTGCAGTTCATCTATACATGCATTGTTGTTGTCATCATACTCCTGCCTGGGTCTTCTACTGTTTGGTGGGGGATTGTAGATTACCAAGATCACAATCTTCCTCCCATCTACTGTCAGAGTTCCATGTATGAAGCTTGTGCACTCCTTGGTAACCTGATTTCCCAGGTCTTCAAACTTCCATTTCCGCTTTATTAAGAGTGCCACTCCCCCTCCCTGTCTCTGTGTCCTCTCTTTTCGTATAACCTGGTACCCTTCAGGAAAGATTGCATCTGAGATCATGTCATTAATTTTAGTTTCCACAAATGCAAATATGTCAGGATCTGCTTCACTCACTCTTTCTTTTATCTCTTCTGCTTTATTAGATACCCCATCAGCATTGGTGTACCATACCTTGAGATTCTTCATGGAAACACTTGTACCAGAGTTCTCCCTTTCTCTGGGGGGTCTGGGGGGATCTGGGGGGTGTCTGGGGGGTGACTGGGGGCAGGGGGGACCTGGAGAATCTGGCGGGTGTCTGGGGGATGACTGGGGGCGGGGAGGATCCGGGGGGGTCCGGGGTGTGTATGGGGGGTGAAAGAGGTCGGGAGTGTGTGCGTGTGTGTGTGTGTGTGTGTGTGTGTGTGTGTGTGTGTGTGTGTGTGTGTGCGCGCGCGGGCGCGTGCGTGCGTGCGCGTGCGTGCGTGCGTGTGTGTGTGTGTGTGTGTGCGTGTACTTACCTAGTTATACTCACCTAGTTGTGTTTGCTAGGGTTGAGCTCTGGCTCTTTGGTCCCGCCTCTCAACCGTCAATCAACAGGTGTACAGGTTCCTGAGCCTATTGGGCTGTATCATATCTACACTTGAAACTGTGTATGGAGTCAGCCTCCACCACATCACTTCCTAATGCATTCCATTTGTCAACCACTCTGACACTAACAAAGTTCTTTCTAATATCTCTGTGGCTCATTTGGGCACTCAGTTTCCACCTGTGTCCCCTAGTGAGTGTGCCCCTTGTGTTAAATAGCCTGTCTTTATCAACCCTGTCGATTCCCTTGAGAATCTTGAAAGTGGTGATCATGTCCCCCCTAACTCCTCTGTCTTCTAACGAAGTGAGGTTTAATTCCCGTAGTCTCTCCTCGTAGCTCATACCTCTCAGCTCGGGTACTAGTCTGGTGGCAAACCTTTGAACCTTTTCCAGTTTAGTCTTATCCTTGACTAGATATGGACTCCATGCTGGGGCTGCATACTCCAGGATTGGTCTGACATATGTGGTATATAATGTTCTGAAAGATTCCTTACACAAGTTTCTAAAGGCCGTTCTTATGTTAGCCAACCTGGCATATGGTGCTGATGTTATCCTCTTGATATGAGCTTCAGGGGACAGGTCTGGCGTGATATCAACCTCCAGGTCTTTCTCTCTCTCTGACTCTTGAAGTATTTCATCTTCCAAATGATACCTTGTATCTGGTCTCCTGCTTCCTACCCCTATCTTCATTACATTACATTTGCTTGGGTTAAACTCTAACAACCATTTGTTCGACCATTCCTGCAGCTTATCCAGGTCTTCTTCAAGCTTCAAGCTGTCCTCCTCTGTCTTAATCCTTCTCATAATTTTGGCATCGTCAACAAACATTGAGAGGAATGAGTCTATACCCTCTGGGAAATCATTTACGTATATCAGAAACAGGATAAGTCCAAGTACAGAGCCCTGTGGGACTCCACTGGTGACTTCACGCCATTTTGAGGTCTCACCCCTGACTGTAACTCTGCTTCCTATTGCTTAGGTACTCCCTTATCCACTGGAGCGCCCTACCAGTTACTCCTGCTTGTTTCTCCAGCTTATGCGTCTACCTTTTATGGGGTACTGTGTCAAAGGCTTTCCAACAGTCCAAAAAAATGCAGTCCGCCAATCCTTCTCTTTCTTGCTCAATCTTTGTCACCTGATCGTAGAATTCTATCAAGCCTGTATTGCAAGATTTACCCTCCCTGAACCCATGTTGATGGGTTGTCACGAAGTCTCTTCTCTCCAGATGTGTTACTAGGTTTTTTCTCACAATCTTCTCCATCACCTTGCATAGTATGCAAGTTAAGGACACTGGCCTGTAGTTCAGTGCCTCTTGTCTGTCACCCTTTTTGTATATTGGTACTGCATTAGCAGTCTTCCATATTTCTGGTAGGTCTCCTGCTTTCAGTGACCTACTATACACTATGGAGAGTGGCAAGCAAAGTGCTCCTGCACACTCTTTCAATACCCATGGTGAGATTCCGTCCAGCCCAACAGCTTTTCTCACATCCAGCTCCAATAGGTGCTTCTTGACCTCATCTCTTGTAATTTCGAACTTTTCCAAGGTCACTTGGTTTGCGGCCACCTCTCCTAGCGCTATGACATCTCCCTGTTCTATTGTAAAGACCTCCTGGAACCATTGTTGAGTTCTTCGCATACCTCTTTGTCTTTCTCTGTGTACCTGTCCTCGCCCACCCTAAGTTTCATCACCTGTTCCTTCACTGTTGTCTTCCTCCTCATGTGACTGTGTAGTAGCTTTGGTTCGGTCTTGGCTTGATTAGCTATATCATTTTCATACCTTTTCTCAGCAGCTCTTCTCACACTAACATACTCGTTCCTGGTTCTCTGGTATCTCTCTCTACTTTCTGGTGTTCTGTTATTACGGAAGTTCCTCCATGCCCTTTAGTTCAGCTCCTTTGCTTTCATACATTCCCTATTAAACTACGGATTCTTCCTTTGCTTCTCTGTTTTTTCCTGTCGGGCTGGGACAAACCTGCTTACAGCCTTCTGTCATTTTTGGATGACATAGTCAATCATGTCTTGTACGGACTTGGTTCCGAGTTCTGTGTCCCAATGTATATCCCATAGGAATATATTCACCTCCTCATAGTTTCCCTTTTGGTACGCCAGCTGTTTGTTTCCCAGTTCTTTTTTGGGGGTGATAATTTCTAGCTCAACCAGGTACTCAAAGCTCAATACACTATGATCACTCATTCCCAAGAGGGGCTTCCAACTTAACTTCCCTTATATCCGACTCATTTATGGTAAATATCAGATCAAGCAAGGCTGGTTCATCCCTCCTCTCAATCTTGTCAGTCCTTTGACGTGTTGACTTAGAAAGTTTCTTGTTGCCACATCCAGCAGCTTAGCACTCCATGTGTCTGAGCCTCCATGTGGGTCTCTGTTCCCCCAATCTATCTTCCCATGGTTGAAGTCTCCCATGATTAGTAGTCTGGATCCGTTCTCGCTAGCCACAGAAGCTGCTCTCACTATTATATTGATGGTGGCCAAGTTTTTTCTATCATATTCCTGTCTGGGTATTCTGTCATTTGGTGGGGAGTTATATATGACTACTACTATAATTTCTGTCCTCCAGTTGCTATGGTGCCTGATATGTAGTCATTGAAACCTTCACAGTTCTGAATTACCATCTCTTCGAAACTCCAACCTTCTCTTAGTAGCAAAACTACACCACCTCCTCCTCTCCCTTCTCTCTCTTTCCTCACTACATAGTAGCCCTGTGGAAACACTGCGTTTGTTATAGTTTTCGTTAGCTTTGTTTCTGTGAGTGCTATTATGTCTGGGTTTTCTTCTAGTGCCCATTCTCCAAGTTCACTTGTTTTATTTGTAATACCATCTATATTAGTGTACATTGCCTTGAAGCTCACTGTCTTCTGTTCATTTTCTTGTCCCTTTCTTTGCGAGCAATCTGCTGGTGTGGGAAGCTGTTCTGTGGGTGAAAAGGTCTTTGAGGTGGTTTGCAGGGTCTCAGAAGATTTTGGGGTGGGGGGTGGGGGTTTAAGGGAAGAGGAGACAGATAGGGTGTGGGTTAAGGAGATAGGGGGGACATAGAGGATACGGGGGGAGGGGGGGAGGAGGGATAGGGAGGGTATGGGATGAAGGGGGATGGGGGACAGGGGGGAAAGGTGAGAGGGGAGACATGATGGGAATGGGGAAGGAGAGACAGGGTCAGAATGGGGTGGGGGGGAGGGAGAGTTGAGTGGGGACAGGTAGGGTGAGGGGAAAAAAGGGTTTCTATGCAGAGGGGGGTGGTGGTGTTGCCCTCCCCTCTGGTGTTGCTGGGATGCTGGTTTTGGGTTCCCCTCTTGTCTCTGGGACTGTTGTGTTGGGGGCTGTGATTTCCTGGTTTGCTCCTCTCTCCCTGCGCTTCGTCCTTCCCTCTGCTGCCCTGGCTCTCTCCTCCTTCGTCCTGTCCCTCTGCTGGAATACTTTTTTGTATCCCTCCACATGCTGCAGTCGACTCTTCCTTTTGAGAATATCCCCCTTCGTGGTTTCATTTGTAAACACCACCTTTACAAGTCGGTTTCTGTCCTTGTTGTATCAGCCCAACCTGAAAACCTTCTAAATGTTTTGTTCAGCCCCTTCCATCTGTAACCCCTTCAGTAGCCCATGTACTGCCTCTCTGTCCTTGCTATTCCATTCTTGCCTGTTGGATCCTTCCTGTTCTTTGATGCCTACAACTTCCACTGATCTTTTTCTCTCCAGCAGCTGAGTGGTGCACCTTGCTGCTTCCTGTGACGTAGCTGCTTGCATCGCTACTTCCCTCACTCTGTCCATTGCTTCTGAGCTCTTTTTCAGTCTTTCCTCAAATGTTTCAGGTACAGAGGCATTTCCTTCCAATGTAACATTCCCACCTTCCCTTTGGATGATAATCTGATGCTCGGTCTCTTTATTTTTCTCTGTGAGGGATTTGATCTCCTCGCTTGCTGATGTCAGCTCACTTTGCAGATTGTTAATTGTAATCCTCATTTCATGCATCTCCCTCCTGAATTCCTCTAGAACTTGGGTTATCATTTCCTTCGTTTGGTCACTCTGGCTGTTTCCTGTGTCCCTGTTGCATCCTCCTGCCATTTTACCCCTTTTCAAAAGAGAGAGCAAGAGAGAGAGAGAGAGCAAGAGAGAGAGAGAGCAAGAGAGAGAGAGAGCAAGAGAGAGAGAGAGAGAGAGCAAGAGAGCAAGAGAGCAAGAGAGAGAGAGCAAGAGAGCAAGAGAGAGCAAGAGAGAGAGAACAAGAGAGAGAGAGCAAGAGAGAGAGAGAGAACAGAGAGAACGTGTGTGTGCATTTGTACTCTTCGGATGGGGGTTAAGAGGAGGTGAGGTGTTGTCTGCAGATTACGGCAGGTAATAGAGGGGGTAAGAGAGTGGGTGGATTATGAATGAGGTTTTATCCCCTTTCCACGAAAGGTGTTAATCCCTTCTAGCTTGACTGGACGTATGTGTGTGTGCGTGCATGTGTGTGTGTGCATGTGCATGCGTGTGTGCTTGCAAATGTACGCGTGCGTGCGTGTGTTACGGGGGTCCCGTAAAATGTCAACCTCTACCTAAAATGAGCCATGTTGATATTTTAAATGTATCTGATATACTGAACAAGAATTTGGTAATATTTTACCTCTGTACACCTGAAGAATTGACCAGAGAGGGGTACCTACCTGTCAGCCTCCCGCTCACACAACCAGGTGAATAATTAGATGCTGGATAACGAAGTGCTCCGTCGTCATCTCCCACGTGGTGATTCACTAATCCAGTAGATTGATGATGGCGGTTCTTCCCTATCTAACACAAATCTCTGGAGTCAGTCACTGTATCGGTGTGTCCGTTGTGTTACAGTTCACGAATTCACTGTACCACTGGTCACTTGACCCAATATGTAAACAAAGCCTCGTGGGCCCTCCCACGTGGCCTGTCTGTTGAATTCACTGTTTAACACAAAGTTCTAGTGATAGCACTGTATTTTTTCTTTCCTATTCGTGGCGGTTATACGCTTTGTGGTACCCCTAGATCTGTGATCTGTCACTGTAACCATAATTAATCCCAAATATTGGCGTCTATTATAGCGCGTGACCCCAGCGACCCTCCCACTCGGCTGACTGAACTGGCTGTCTGAACTGGCTGTGTGTGTGTGTGTGTGTGTGTTCACCTAGTTGTGTTTGCGGGGTTGAGCTTTGATCTTTCGGCCCGCCTCTCAACTGTCAATCAACTGTTTACTAACTACCTTTCTCTCTCTCTCTCTCTCTCTCTCTCTCTCTCTCTCTCTCTCTCTCTCTCTCTCTCTCTCTCTCTCTCTCTCTCTCTCTCTCTCTCTCTCATTATCGCACCACACACACACCCCAGGAAGCAGCCCGTGACAGCTAACTAACTCCCAGGTACCTATTTACTGCTAGGTAACAGGGGCATTCAGGGTGAAAGAAACTTTGCCAATTTGTTTCTGACTCATGCGGGAATCGAACCCGTGCCACAGAATTACGAGTCCTGCGCGCTATCCACCAGGCTACGAGGCCCCCTAATGTGTGTGTGCAAACCTGTCTCCTTCAGGAGACAGGTTTGGTGTGATATCAACTCCTAGATCTTTCTCTCTGTCCGTTTCATTAAGTACTTCATCTCCTATTTTGTATCCTGTGTCTGGCCTCCTGTTTCCACTGCCTAGTTTCATTACTTTGCATTTACTCGGGTTGAACTTCAACAGCCATTTGTTGGACCAATCACTCAGTCTGTCTAGGTCATCTTGTAGCCTCCTACTATCGTCCTCAGATTCAATCCTCCTCATAATTTTTGCACCATCGGCAAACATTGCGAGAAACGATTCTACACCCTCTGGGAGATCATTTACATATATAAGAAACAGTATAGGTCCAAGGACTGACCCCTGCGGGACTCCACTCGTAACGTCTCGCCAATCTGAGGCCTCACCCCTCACACTGACTCGTTGTCTCCTGTTGCTTTGATACTCCTGTATCCAACGGAGTACCTTCCCTGTCACTCCAGCCTGCATCTCCAGCTTTTTCACTAGCCTCTTGTGTGGCACTGTATCAGAGGCTTTCTGACAATCCAAAAATATGCAGTCTGCCCACCCTTCTCTTTCTTGCCTTATTTTTGTTGCCTGGTCGTAGAATTCAAGTAGCCCTGTGAGGCAGGACCTGCCATGCCTGAACCCATGTTGATGCTGTGTTACAAAGTTCCTTCGCTCCAGTTGCTCCACTATTTTTTTTCGCACAATCTTCTCCATCAGCTTGCATGGTATGCAGGTTAGAGAAACTGGCCTGTAATTCAGTGCCTCCTGTCTATCCCCTTTCTTGTATATCGGGACTACGTTAGCTGCTTTCCAAATTTCTGGCAGTTCCCCTGTTGCCAGAGATTTGTTATACACTATGGAGAGAGTGTGTGTGTGTGTGTGTGTGTGTGTGTGTATGTGTACTCACCTAGTTGTACTCACCTAGTTGTGCTTGCGGGGGTTGAGCTCTGGCTCTTTGGTCCCGCCTCTCAACCGTCAATCAACAGGTGTACAGGTTCCTGAGCCTATTGAGATCTATCATATCTACACTTGAAACTGTGTATGGAGTCAGCCTCCACCACATTGCTTCCTAATGCATTCCATTTGTTAACCACTCTGACACTAAAAAAGTTCTTTCTAATATCTATGTGGCTCCTTTGGGCACTCAGTTTCCACCTGTGTCCCCTAGTGCGTGTGCCCCTTGTGTTAAATAGCCTGTCTTTATCAACCCTGTCGATTCCCTTGAGAATCTTGACTGTGGTGATCATGTCCCCCCTAACTCTTCTGTCTTACAACGAAGTGAGGTTCAATTCCCGTAGTCTCTCCTCGTAGCTCATACCTCTCAGCTCGGGAACTAGTCTGGTGGCTAACCTTTGAACCTTTTCCAGTTTAGTCTTATTCTTGACTAGATATGGTCTCCATGCTGGAGCCGCATACTCCAGGATTGGTCTGACATATGTGGTATATAATGTTCTGAAAGATTCCTTACACAAGTTTCAAAAGGCCGTTCTTATGTTAGCCAACCATGCATATGCTGCTGATGTTTTCCTCTTGATATGAGCTTCAGGGAACAGATCTGGCGTGATATCAACCCCCAGGTCTTTCTCTCTCTCTGACTCTTGAAGTATTTCATCTCCCAAGTGATACCTTGTATCTGGTCTCCTGCTTCCTACCCCTATCTTCAATACATTACATTTGATTGGGTTAAACTCTAACATCCATTTGTTCGACCATTTCTGCAGTTTGTCCAGGTCTTCTTGAAGCCTCAAGCTGTCCTCCTCTGTCTTAATCCTCCTCATAATTTTGGCGTCGTCAGCAAACATTGAGAGGAATGAGTCTATACCCTCTGGGAGATCATTTACGTATATCAGAAACATGATAGGTCCAAGCACAGAGCCCTGTAGGACTCCACTGGTGACTTCACGCCATTCTGAGGTCTCACCCCTCACTATAACTCTCTGCTTCCTATTGCTTAGGTACTCACTAATCCACTGGAGCGCCCTACCAGTTACTTCTGCCTGTTTCTCCAGCTTATGCATCAACCTTTCATGGGGTACTGTGTCAAAGGCTTTCCGACAGTCCAAAAAAATGCAGTCCGCCCATCCTTCTCTTTCTTGCTTAATCTTTGTCACCTGATCATAGAATTCTATCAAGCCTGTAAGGCAAGATTTACCCTCCCTGAACCCATGTTGATGGGTTGTCACGAAGTCTCTTCTCTCCAGATGTGTTAATAGGTTTTTTCTCACAATCTTCTCCATCACCTTGCATGGTATACAAGTTAAGGACACTGGCCTGTAGTTCAGTGCCTCTTGTCTGTCACCCTTTTTAAATATTGGTACTACATTAGCAGTCTTCCATACTTCTGGTAGGTCTCCCGTTTCCAGTGACCTACTATACACTATGGAGAGTGGCAAGCAAAGTGCTCCTGCACACTCTTTCAATACCCATGGTGAGGTATACTCCATATACCTCACTCCAGGCCACATACTCCAGAATTGGTCTTACATATGTGGTGTACAAGATTCTGAATGATTCCTTACACAGGTTCCTGATCGCCGTTGTGATGTTAGCCAGCCTCGCATATGCCGCAAACGTTATTCTTTTTATGTGGGCTTCAGGAGACAGGTTTGGTGTGATATCAACTCCTAGATCTTTCTCTCTGTCTGTTTCATTAAGTACTTCATCTCCTATTCTGTATCCTGTGCCTGGCCTCCTGTTTCCACTGCCTAGTTTCATTACTTTGCATTTACTCGGTTTGAACTTCAACAGCCATTTGTTGAACCATTCACTCAGTCTATCCAGGTCATCTTGTAGCCTCCTACTATCATCCCCTGTTTCAATCCTCCTCATAATTTTTGCATCGTGGGCAAACATTGAGAGGAACGAATCTATACCCTCTGGGAGATCATTTACATATACCAGAAACAGTATAGGTCCAAGGACTGATCCCTGCGGGACTCCACTTGTGACGTTTCGCCAATCTGAGACATCACCCCTCACACAGACTCGTTGTCTCCTGTTGCTTAGGTACTCCTCTATCCACCGGAGTACCTTCCCTTTCACTCCAGCCTGCATCTCCAACTTTCGCACTAGCCTCTTGTGTGGCACTGTATCAAAGGCTTTCTGACAATCCAAAGATATGCAGTCTGCCCACCCTTCTCTTTCTTGCCTTATTTTTGTTGCCTGGTCGTAGAATTCAAGTAGCCCTGTGAGGCAGGACCTGCCATCCCAGAACCCATGTTGATGTTGTGTTACAAAGTTCCTTCGCTCCAGATGCTCCACTAGTTTTTTTCGCACAATCTTCTCCGCCATCTTGCATGGTATGCAGGTTAGGGACACTGGCCTGTAGTTCAGTGCCTCCTGTCTATCCCCTTTCTTGTATATCGGGACTACGTTAGCTGCTTTCCAAATATCTGGCAGTTCCCCTGTTGCCAGTGATTTGTTATACACTTTGGAGAGTGGTAGGCACTGTTCTCTTGCTACTTCCTTTAGAACCCAAGGGAAGATTCCATCTGGGCCTATAGCCTTCGTCACATCCAACTCTAGTAAACACTTCCTTACTTCCCCACTGGTAATCTCAAACTCTTCCAGGTGTTCCTGGTTAGCTATTCCCTCACTTACCTCTGGAATTTCTCCTTGCTCTAAGGTGAAGACCTGGAATTTCTTATTCAATTCCTCACACACTTCCTTGTCATTTGTAGTGAATCCTTCCGCCCCTATCCTTAATTTCATAACCTGTTCCTTTACTGTTGTTTTTCTCCTAATGTGGCTATGCAACAATTTAGGCTGAGTCTTTGCCTTGCTTGCGATGTTATTTTCGTATTGTCCTTCTGCCTCTCTTCTCATCCTGACATATTCATTCCTGGCATTCTGGTATCTTTCTCTGCTCTCCAGAGTCCTGTTATTCCTATAGTTTCTCCATGCCCTTTTACTTTGCTGCTTAGCTAGCCTACATCTCTGATTAAACCATGGGTTTCTCATTTTCATTTCTCTGTTTTCCTTTTGGACTGGGACAAACTTGTTTGCTGCGTCCTTGCACTTCTGCGTGATGTAATCCATCATATCTTGGGCCGTCTTTCCCCTGAGCTCTGTTTCCCATGCTATATCTGTTAGGAATTTTCTTATCCCTTCATAGTTTCCCTTTCAGTATGCAAACCTTTTGGTTTCGGTATCCCTCCTCGAGTTTAATAACCCTTCTTCAATCAAGTACTCAAACACCAGTACACTGTGGTCGCTCATTCCTACTCGGTCCTCAAAACCGATTTCTCTTATGTCGGAGTCGTTCAGAGTGAAGACTAGGTCGAGTCTCGCTGGTTCGTCATAGCCTCTCATCCTTGTGGGTTCTCCGACATGCTGGGTTAAAAAGTTTCTTGTCACCACCTCCAATAGTTTGGCTCTCCACGTATCCTGGCCTCCATGCCGTTCCTTGTTCTCCCAGTCAATCTTTCCGTGATTGAAGTCGCCCATGATGAGCAGGTGGGATCTATTTCTACAGGCAGCAGAGGCTGCCCTCTCAATTATAGTGTTAACTGCCATGTTGTTGTTTTCATACTCATGACTGGGTCTTCTGTCATTTGGTGGAGGGTTGTATATTACTGCTACTACTATTCTTGGTCCTCCCATTGTTATGGTGCCTGCTATGTAGTCTCTGAACTCCTCACAGCCTGGGATGGCCATCTCCTTAAAACTCTGTTCCTTTCTCATGAGTAGGGCCACTCCGCCTCCTCCCCTACCTTCCCTCTCTTTCCTTATTACTGTGTACTCCAGGGGAAACACGGCATTCGTTATGATTCCAGAGAGTTTTGTTTCAGTGAGTCCGATTACATCTGGGTTAACTTCTTGTGCTCATTTCCTTAGTTCACTTGTCTTGTTTGTGATCCCATCTATGTTCGAGTACATCACCCTGAAACTGACTCTCTTCTGCTTCTTCTCTGGGGGGGATCTTTGGGATCTGGGGTGAGTGGGAGCTGGGGGGACCTGGCACGGGGAGATTGCTGGAGGAGGGAGGGCTTGGGGTGGTGGGGGAGAGGGGGAGGGTACAGGGGGTGGGTAAGAGGGGGAGGGTACAGGGGGTGGGTAAGAGGGGAAGGGTATAGGGGGTGGGTAAGAGGGGGAGGGTAAGGGGGGTGGGTAAGAGGGGGAGGGTAGGGGGGAGACGAAGAGGGTTGGGGGGGAGAGTGAGAGGGGGATGGTTGGTGGGGGTGAGAGAGGGAGGGTTGGGGAAGCATGGGGGGAGGAGAGGCTGTGGGGGATAGGGGAGATGGGGGGCTTGGGGGGGGGGAGAAAAGGGTGGAGGGCTTGGGGGGCGTGGGGGGAAAAGGGAGGGCTGAGGTGGGTGAGGAAGAGGGGAGGGTTTAGGGGAGTGGGGGAGAGGGGAAGACTTAGGTGGGGTGGGGGAGAGTGGGGGGCTTAGGGGGGAGGGGGGGAAGGGAGGGCTTGGGGGTGGGAGAGACGGGAAGGCATGTGGGAGAAGGGAGGGCTTGGGGGATGGGGGAGAAGGGAGGTCCTGGGGAGAGGGTTGAGTGGGAGAAGGGGGGTTAGTGGGAGGAGGGGGGTGGGTGGGGGTTGGGTGCCCTAGGTGGGTACTTAGTGGGTAGCTGACAGGGGATGGGGCAGGTTGGGTGTCTGTTGGGTAGAATGTGGGGGTGGTGCCCCAATCCCTGTGGCTGTTGCACTGTTTGAGGAGGGTTCTTCACTTCTCTCTGGGATTGTAGGGATCTGGGTTGTGGTATTCTGATTTCTTTCTCTCTCCCTGCGCTCCTTCCTTGCGTCTGCTGTCCGTATTCTCTCTTCCCTTGTCATATCCCTCTGCAGGAATACTTTTTTGAACTTCTTTACACCTGCTAGACAGCACTTCCTTTCTAACAGTTCCTCTTTCATGATTTCGCTCATGAATACCACCTTTATCATTCGGTCCCTGTCCTTGTTGAACTTTCCAAGCCTGAAAACCTTTTCAACATTTTGGTAAGTTCCCTCCATCCTTACCTCTTTAAGGATCTCGGTAACTGCGTTTTTGTCCTTGTCTCTCCGCTCTTTTGGGCTGGTCTCTGTTTGCTCTTTAATGCCTGCTACTACTACAGCTCTTCTTCTCTCTATCAGCCGGCTAGTACATCTAGCTGCTTCCTGAGAGGAAGCCACTTCCATGGCAACTTCCTTAACTGCAGACCTAGCTTCAGGGCTCTTTTTAAGCATTTGAGCAAATGAGATCTGGGTTGTGGTGGTCCCCTCCACAGCAGCATTCCCCTCTCCCTGATGTACGGTTTGTGTCTGGTATTGTGGAAGAGTCTCCTTTAGGCATCTTATCTGCTCCTTTGCTGCCCTTAGATCATCTTGCAGGTTGGCTACTGTCTCCCTCATTAATCTCAGTCCTTCACTGAATTCATTCCGCATTTGCTGGAGTACTTCCTTCATCCAGTCTTCCTGTTCCCCCCCCCATCCTCTGTGTTTGTTCCAGCTGCGATTGTCCTCCTGCGTTTGCAAGCCCGAGTTCGTCTCCCTTCCATGATTTCCCTATGAGTGTGTGTGTGTGATAGAGAGAGAGAGAGAGAGAGAGAGAGAGAGAGAGAGAGAGAGAGAGAGAGAGAGAGAGAGAGAGAGAGAGAGAGAGAGAGAGAGAGAGAGAGAGAGAGAGAGAGAGAGAGAGAGAGAGAGAGAGAGAGAGAGAGAGAGAGAGAGAGAGAGAGAGAGAGAGAGAGAGAGAGAGAGAGAGAGAGAGAGAGAGAGAGAGAGAGAGAGAGAGAGAGAGAGAGAGAGATAGAGAGAGAGAGGCAGAGAAAGAGGGTGGGGGGAGGGAGAGAGGGTGGGGGGAGGGAGAGAGAGAGGGGAGGGAGATAGAGAGGGGAGGGAGAGAGTGGGGGTAGGGAGAGAGGGGGGAGGGAGAGAGAGAGGGTAGGGAGAGAGAGAATGGAGGGAGAGAGAGAATGGAGGGAGAGAGAGAGGGGGGAGGAAGGGAGAGGGGGGAGAGAGAGAGGGGGGAGAGGGGGAGAGAGAGGGGGAGGGGGAGAGAGCGATGGGAGGGAGAGAGAGGGGGGAGGGAGAGAGAAGGTGAGAGGGAAAGAGAGGGGGAGGGATAGAGAGGGGGAGGGGTAGAGAGAGAGAGAGAGAGAGAGAGAGAGAGAGAGAGAGAGAGAGAGAGAGAGAGAGAGAGAGAGAGAGAGAGAGAGAGAGAGAGAGAGAGAGAGAGAGAGAGAGAGAGAGAGAGAGAGAGAGAGAGAGTGTGTGTGTGTGTTTTGTGTGTGTGTGTGTGTGTGTGTGTGTGTCACGCATCTCAACCGTCAATCAACAGGTGTACAGATTCCTGAGCCTATTGGGCTCTATCATATCTACACTTGAAACTGTCTATGGAGTCAGCCTCCACCACATCACTTCCTAATGCATTCCATTTGTCAACCACTCTGACACTAAAAAAGTTCTTTCTAATATCTTTGGCTCTTTGGTCCCGCCTCTCAATTGTCAATCAACTGGTGTACAGGTTCCTGAGCCTACTGGGCTCTATCATATCTACAATTAAAACTGTGTATGGAGTCAGCCTCCACCACATCACTGCCTAATGCATTCCATCCGTTAACTACTCTGACACTGAAAAAGTTCCTTCTTACGTCCCTGTGGCTCATGTGGGTACTCAGTGTCCACCTGTGTCCCCTTGTTCGCGTTCCGCTAGTGTTGAATAGTTTATCCTTGTTTACCCGATCGATTCCCCTGAGGATTTTGCAGGTTGTGATCATATCCTCCCTTACTCTTCTGTCTTCCAGTGTCGTACGGTGCATTTCCCGCAGCCTTTCCTCAAACCTCATGCCTCTTAGTTCTGGGAATAGTCTAGTAGCATACCTTTGGACTTTTTCCAGCTTCGTCTTGTGCTTGACAAGGTACGGGCTCCATGCTGGGGCCGCATGCTCCAGGATTGGTCTTACATATGTTGTGTACAAGGTTCTGAATGATTCCTTACACAGGTTCCAGAACGCTGTTCTGTTGTTAGCCAGCCTCGTATATGCCGCAGACGTTATTCTTTTTATGTGGGCTTCAGGAAACAGGTTTGGTGTGATATCAACTCCTAGATCTTTCTCTCTGTCCGTTTCATTAAGTACTTCATCTCCTATTCTGTATCCTGTGTCTGGCCTCCAGTTTTCACTGCCTAGTTTCATTACTTTGCATTTACTCGGGATGAACTTCAACAGCCATTTGTTGGACCATTCACTCAGTCTGTCTAGGTCATCTTGTAGCCTCCTACTATCATCCTCTGTTTCAATCCTCCTCATAATTTTTGCACCATCGGCAAACATTGAGAGAAATGAATCTATACCCACTGGGAGATTATTTACATATATCAGAAACAGTATAGGTCCAAGGACTGACCCCTGCGAGACTACTCGTAACATCTCGCCAATCTGAGACCTCACCCCTCACACTGACTCGTTGTCTCCTGTTGCTTAGGTACTCCTCTATCCAACGGAGTACCTTCCCTTTCATTCCAGCCTGCATCTCCAGCTTTTTCACTAGCCTCTTGTGTGGCTTTCTGACAATCCAAAAATATGCAGTCTGCCCACCCTTCTCTTTCTTGCCTTATTTTTGTTGCCTGGTCATAGAATTCAAGTAACCTTGTGAGGCAGGACCTACCGTCCCTGAACCCATGTTGATGCTGAGTTACAAAGTTCCTTCGCTCCAGATGTTCCACTAGCTTTCTTTGCACAATCTTCTCCATCAGCTTGCATGATATGCAAGTTAGGGACACCGGCCTGCAATTCAGTGCCTCCTGTCTATCCCCTTTCTTGTACATCGGGACTACGTTAGCTGCTTTCCAAATTTCTGGCAGTTCCCCTGTTTTGTTATACACTATGGAGAGTGGTAGACACAGTTCGTCTGCTCCTGCCTTTAGTATCTAAGGGGAGATTTCATCTGGGCCTATAGCCTTTGTCACATCTAACTCTAGTAAACACTTCCTTACTTCCCCGCTGGTAATCTCAAACTCTTCCAGTGGTTCCTGGTTAGCTACTCCCTCTCTGGAATTTATCCTTGCTCTAAGGTGAAGACCTCCTGGAATTTCTTATTCAGTTCATCACACACTTCCTTATCGTTTGTAGTGAATCCTTCCGCGCCTATCCTTAACTTCATAACCTGTTCCTTTACTGTTGTTTTTCTCCTGATGTGGGTATGTAGCAATTTAGGCTGAGTCTTTGCCTTGCTTACGATGTCATTTTCGTATTGTCTTTCTGCCTCTCTTCTCATCCTGACATATTCATTCCTGGCATTCTGGTACCTTTCTCTGCTCTCCAGCGTCCTTTTATTTCTATAGTTTCTCCATGCCCTTTTACTTTGCTACTTAGCTAACCTACATCTCTGATTAAACCATGGGTTTCTCATTTTCATTTCTCTGTTTTCCTTTTCGACTGGGACAAACTTGTTTGCTGCGTCCTTGCATTTCTGCATGATGTAGTCCATCATATCTTGGGCCGTCTTTCCCCTGAGCTCTGTTTCCCATGCTATATCTGTTAGGAATTTTCTTTTCCCCTCATACCTTTCGGTATGCTAACCTTTTGGTTTCGGTATCCCTCCTCGAGTTCAATAACCATTCATCAATCAGGTACTCAAACACCAGTACACTATGGTCGCTCATTCCTACTGGGGCCTCAAAACCGATTTCTCTTATGTCAGAGTCGTTCAGAGTGAAGACCAGGTCGAGTCTCGCTGGTTCGTCATTTCCTCTCATCCTTGTGGGTTCTCTGACATGCTGTGTTAAAAGTTTGTAGTCACCACCTTCAATAGTTTGGCTCTCTAAGTATCCTCGCCTCCATGCGGTTCCTTGTTCTCCCAGTCAATCCTTCCGTGATTGAAGTCTCCCATGATGAGCAGATGGGATCTATTTCTACAAGCAGCAGAGGCTGCCCTCTCAATTATAGTGTTAACAGCCATGTTGTTGTGTTCATACTCTTGACTGGGTCTTCTGTCATTTGGTGGAGTGTTGTATATTACTGCTACTACTATTCTTGGTCCTCCCATTGTCATGGTGCCTGCTATGTAGTCTCTGAACCCCTCACAGCCCGGGATAGCTATCGCCTTAAAACTCCATTCCTTTCTCATGAGTAGGGCCACTCCACCTCCTCCCCTACCTGCCCTCTCTTTCCTTATTACTGTGTACTTCTGGGGAAACACAGCATTTGATATGATTCCACAGAGTTTTGTTTCCGTAAGTTCAATTACATCTGGGTTCACTTCTTGTGCTCTTTCCCTTAGTTCACTTGTCTTGTTAGTGATCCCATCTATGTTCGAGTACATCACCCTGAAACTGATGTTGGAAATTTTCAACACTGAATACAACACTGTTGTATTCTCATTAATTATTACTAATTCTACTAATCATTGTAGTAAGGAAAATTAACACAACGTAGAATTCACATGTACTAATAATTACATCTGTACAATAGGCTAGAATTCTTACGTCACCCGACGCCAGTATTGCGTCAGATTTCATTGTAATAAACACATTTATATCCAATGTGCCTGAGAATTGAATTCGATTCTCTATAACAAACGGTGTTCTGTGTGATAATTAATTACAGATAAACTGACCTCCAACTAAAGCCGAATAGAGCGTTTAAAGTTATAGCAGTTATCTAGTAATAAAAATTAACGTCACGCGTGAATGCCATGGAGAGACATTAATTCTTCTCCATTATACGTTTACTATCAAAGCACTGGCAAAAAATAATATTTAACTCTTCCAAATAATAAACCCGTCCTAACCCGAGCATTTCAAGCACAACCGCGAGAAATGATAATATCCATAATAATAATTTGGTTAATAAACGCGGGACGCGGAGTGGTGCGGGAGAAGACGCCAGTGCACGTGCTGAAACGCTCCCGAGCGGACCTGTTCACGTGTTGCTCACGAGGAGACGCCATTACCCAGTCATCAGGGTAAACGCTATCCATTCTCCAGAAGAAAGTCGCCACTGTGAGGCGTGAAGAGCCTTGCAGACAATACCTTCACCTGGTGTCAGTGTCATTCACGGAACCTGTTAAATTTTGGTTCTTTGTGACTCCACGTGACCGGCCAGTGAAGCGCGTCATTATCCAGGATAGGCTAAGCCAGAGCCTGGGACGCAAATTTCGGCAATCCTAAACTTACACAGTGCCCATATTAGCTAAGTATCTTATCCTTATTTGATGCATCTGATAGGGTGCAGACTTATAGCTGGGTAGCTTGTCGTGACGACGTATAACAACAATAAATCACAGGTCATTATCCTTCATTTACCATTAATATTAATTTATTGAGCATAGAAATCCAGTAGTTTAATTTGTTGCTACTGTAAACATTTATTTTGCAGCGTGTGAGAAGAATTCTCCGAGCTGTCCTTTCCCATGTTAATCAACTCCTAGTGTTCCATGCCGAGTCCAGGAGAATCAGAGGAAGCGTCGTGACTAACTTCTAAGAAATCGTCATTAAGCTAAGATTCCTTTGTATTCCTCTCATTTATTATCTGTACTCTTTTACATGCAGAACTCTGTTTATTGGATTAACATGTGTTTATTATGATTATTATTATTATGTTCATAATCTATGTTCCCATTAATGATAACGATAATGATTTCATAAGTATTCATAGGATTAGATTATTATACATTGGATTAGTGAACGAACCACACTAGTTCCTGGACGTACTGAGTTCCAGTAATAACCCCCCAATGTAGGTGTTTGAGGTTTGATTTGTTAATTATACAGCCCATTAATTATTTCTATGATCATATTCTCTAGTATTTTATCCATAGTTACTGGTTCATCTAGGAATTATCTAATGATCATAATTTCTCAGTTTCCCTCTTTACTTTAAAAGCGGGTGGTTCTTCGTAATTTAATTTACTATATTAATATTTAAATAATAATAATAATAATAATCTTTCTTTAGGTAAGGTACATACATAAAGAGATTTACAAAGTTTGTTGGCTTTATAGATAGAGCTAGTACATACAATGCCTAAAGCCACTATTACGCAAAGCGTTTCGGGCAGGAAAAACATTAATGACTACAGCTTAAAACTAATGGGTAAAAAGAAAAGATGTGATGAGTACATATAAAAAATAGAGGTAAAAGAGGGGGGAACATTGTTGAAAAAGCAGCACAAATACAATTACAAATTATTACAGAAAATTACATTCAAACAGCGTTGATTTGAAAAACAAAAAAACAAAAAATATACATGGGTTGACAACAGGGGGTAAGGTGGGTTACATGGAATTTATTAGGTATAGCTTCGTTTTTAACTTAAACTGGTTGAGAGAGGTACAGTCTTTAACATGGTTGGGAAGGTCATTCCACATTCTGGGCCCCTTGATTTGTAGAGCATTTCTGGTTTGATTTAGTCGTACTCTAGGAATATCAAAACTGTATTTATTTCTGGTGTGGTGCTCATGGGTTCTGTTACAACCTTCTATGAAGCTTTTGAGATCAGGATTGGCATTATAGTTTAGCGTTTTATATATGTATAATACACATGAGAGAATGTGCAGTGACTTAATGTCTAACATATTCAGAGATTTGAGTAGGGGTACCGAGTGATGTCTGGGGCCAGAATTGGATATTGTCCGAATAGCAGCTTTGTGTTGAGTAATTAGAGGACGTAAGTGATTTTGGGTAGTAGAGCCCCAAGCACAAATACCATAGTTGAGATATGGATAGATAAGGGAGTAATAGTTTATCTAAATCTAAAATCTAAATCTAAGAATCTAAGATCTAAAATCTAAATCTAAATCTAAAATCTAAGAATCTATATCTAAGAATCTAAATCTAAGAATCTAAATCTAAAATCTAAGAATCTAAATAATTAGATTCAAGCCCCAAATGTCCCACATTATGGTCCTTATCGAACCGGATAGGCATTAAATTTATAATTACAAATATTAATCATTAATAACTAATCCTTGTGTGATATAAGCTAGACTAACTATTTAATTAATTGTGTCAACTAACAGTGTAACACATCAGTTAGTCTAAATCACACTAACATATTGCTAATTTCACCTCATGTATAAGGTAGCTTTAGTGGGTCATAGCCAATTACCCACAACACTTAGACCTATACCTCACACAGAGGTGAGAATCTTTAGGTCACCAGGAGCAACAGCTCATAACTTTTATAACAACCCCACACTTGTTGGATATTTCCAACATCGAATACAGCATTGTTGTATTCTCATTACTTATTACTAACCATACTTAATATTGTAGTAAGAAAAATTAACAACTCATAGAATTCTCCTGTACTAATAATTCATCTGTGCATTAGGCTAGAATTCTCACGTCACCTGACGCCAGTATTGCGTCAGATTTCTTTACAGTAAAACACATTATATTCAATTTGTGTGAGAATTAAATACGATTCTCCATAATTAAAGCATTCTGTATGACAACTGATTGCAGACGAATTGTTCTCTAACTAAAAGCCGAATAGAGCGTTAGAATTATACCGTCTACCTCGCGATAGTGTTAACGTCATCAATGAATGCCATGGGGAGACATTAATTCCTCTCCCTTATATATTTACTATTCTTAAATAGTTAAATAATAATAATTCGTTCCTCTAAATAATAAACCCGTCCAGTCTTTAGACTTTCAAGCACGAATGCCAGAAATATTAATGTTCAAGACAATAACTTGTGTTATGAACGTCGACTCGGCGTGGGTTGGGGGACGCCATCCTCAGTCGGTACGCGGACACGTGCAGAGCCGGAAGGAGGCAGAACTGTACTTACCGTACTCATAAACGACGCCATTGCCCAGCAAATCGGGCAGCTGTTATTCATCCGCAGATGAAAGCCGCCACTGTGAGGCGTGAACTACCTTGCAGATAATATCTTCAACTAGTGCTGGTGTTAAAAGAGGGACCCTAGACTTGGTTCCTGACGACACGTGATCAGCCAGCTTGAAACGCATCAATCCAGGATAGGTTCACCGGAGCCTGGGATGCGAAATTACGGCAATCTTAATACTTATACAGTGCCCACAGCTAAGTACCTTTTATTTGATGCATCATTTACAGGTTTAATAATAGCGGGGTGATTGCGCGTCACGCGGCGAGATAACACCTAATAACAGGTGATTAGAATTCCATCTGTAGATATCAATAATCTTGAATATGAATTGAGTAGTTAAATCAATTGCTACTGGTAGTTATTTATCTTGCAGCTCGAGAGACGAATTCCTCATGCTGTCTTCTCCATGTTAACCGTGCCATTCGTCAGTGTACCAGACTTGGAGATTAAGAGGACTTCCAGGGTTATCTAAAGGAACCTACTACAAGCTAAGGCTTATTTCTTTTTTCCATATTCTAGCAATTTGATACATTCAGAATGTTTCAACATAATGTGTGATTTACTGTAACTCATTGCTATGCTCATATTCATGTCCTTCTTTATATGAACCATATTATATTCAGCATTATTTATAGGATTAGATTATTATTAATTGAATTAGTGAACGAACCACATTGATTCCTGGACGTACTGACCTCCAGTAATAACCCCCCAATGTAGGTGTTTGAGGTTTGTTTCTTTAATAATACAGCCCATTAATTATTCTTATGATCATACTTTCCAGTCATATCCATAGTCACTGGTTTTCTCTAGAATTTTATCTAATGATCTGAAATTCTCAGTTTCCCTCTTTACTTTAAAAGCGGGTGGTCCTTCGTAATTTAATTTACTATTTTAATTATTAATTAATCAGAATCAAGCCCAAATATCCCACAACACTAACACCTGCGTTAGACTGGCCTCACCATCTAACCATTATATACTTAGGTGGTAATGACATCCATCCCACTCGTCATCCAGCTGAGGTGATCAAACACCTCAAAGCCATAATTTCTTCTTTCAAGCTCATCAGTAAATCGGTAGTATTCACATTAGTGGAACCTCGCCAACCAAGTCAAGATAATCGTTGGGGAGTAACCCCAGAATACTACCCGAGAGCTGCTAAGTACATAAATTTCAGGCTGAAAAAACGAGTGAGATTGGATGCCACATATATCCAATTTACAGCCAGACCTTATAGACAGAACCTGACCAGAGATGGTGTACACTTGTCAGGTGAGTCTAGGTTGCATGTGGTTGACAAGTTAATTAACACCATCAACCATCACAAACGGCTGTGGCTAGCAAGCCAAACTTAACTGTACATAATTGTTTCACCTGTGTGTGCAAGTGCCCTCTTATAAAACAAAAAAAACAAAAATACAGCACAACTATATTCACCTTACTGCACCACAATAATCTTTACCAATCGTATTAGGTAGAAATTAGGCTGAGATTGTGCTGAATTTGGTACAAGCCCAGACAAAATAACTTTATAGTTCTTAGTTAGGAATTATCACGACTAGACCTAAGCTAGTCAGTAGTGTATGTATTATACTATTTGTGCTGACCCTAAACAGGGTGGGATTAATTTTTGAGATAACTCTGATTGGAGTGTCTCCATAATATTTCTCTTGTATTGTTACGAACCCGGATCCAGCGTCCGAGCATGGAGCAGTGACCACAGCGCCATCTGTGGGTCAGCGCCCGAAACCCCCGCCAAAGGGACGACGACACCTGGTGAGGACAAGGTGTACCAGCCACGAGGGCCAGTTTCCAGTCCTGTGCAGCTCACAACACAGCCGCTCCTGGCCTCTGGTGAAGTGGTGCTCCGACGACAGCGCCATCTATGGGCTGGATACGTCAGGTGTTTGTGCCCGAGCCCGTAAGTATTAGTGTCCCGGTTATTGATGACGTGTCTGCTTACAGAGCCGACCTGGGACCACTGTGATGGAAGTGGAGTCAGTCTACCCGAGGCAGCCAGTCTCCATACCTTGAAGTTTGCTGCAGCTGTTGTGACGTCGTCCCCCCGGAAGAACACTGTGGAGTGTTAGCCTGCCAGTGGAGTGGCAGTGAAAGGATTTACCCGGGACCAACTGTTGGAGACGATCATCCACTGGGGTATTGAGGACAGGAGGGTGATTTGTGATATCACACGAGACTCCTGTCTAGGGCGTACCCCTTATATCGTTCGTGGAGTGGCCGTACCATCCTTGGTGGCTCAGTACCTGCCAGCAGATCAGCTGGACGTGTGGTTGACGGCCTCCACGACGGTGCCCCCAGTGGACCTGCGTTTTGGCTGACCTGTGGCCCGGGTAGGCTCGGCATTCTCAGAGGACACGTCGTGAGGCCACGAAGAAAGCACCAAGGACTCGGCACCAAGTGGTGTGGCACCAGCGTCTTCAGCAGAAGACCACGATAATGGATTAATCCCCTTGTATAGTGTTAATACCCCCCCCCCCCTTGTGTAACCGTTTTATATATTATTTATTGGTGACGGACATTATATAATATTAAGTTCTTAACTTTCTTTCCCTACTCCCTTTTAAGTTACTTGCATCACGGATCTCATCCCTTGATAGCCACTACTGGCTTGGGAACGGATACATATATCTTCCTCTAACAACATCAGAGTGAGAACCCCGTTGCGTCCCGAGAGGGCCGTAACATAATAGGCATCCCCAGCGGGATCCGTCCCCTTGTTAAGCATGTTTGACAGGGGTGGTGAAGTGGCGTGATCCCTGTAAATAATTCCCCCTGTGTGTGACGATTGTGACGTTATACGTCCTGTGCGGTGCTCAGAGTGACTAAGTGCGATTTTGTGCAGTGCGGTGCTCGCTGTGATTAAGCGATTAAGTGCAATATTGACTAGTGCGGTGCTCAGTGATTCAGTGCAATATTGTAGAGCGAAGTGTTCGCTTGGATTCAGTGCAATATTGGGTAGTGCGGTGCCCGAAGTGATTACGTGCAATATTGGCAAGTGCAGTGTTTGGTGCGATAAAGTGCAATATTGGCGTAGAACAGTGCTCGGTGTGTTAAGTGCTAACGTGTAAGCAGTGTGTTAAGTGCTAAGTGTTCCATCTGTGACAATGGCAGACAAAGCTACCATCGATGATCTGGACGAGGTTCAGGCTTTTCTGAACAGAGAGGATTGTCTTGCCAGATTAAAGTATCTGAGCAAACCGGAACTTGTACTAGTGAGCGCCTACCTGGAGATCAAGATCCGTGCCAGTGATTCCCGTGTGGAGATCTTGTCCAAGGTTCACCGGCACCTGAAGGCAGAAGAGAAACAGGAAGGCGAGACTCCTAGTACAAAGGAAAGTGCAGACATAGCTTCCACGGAAAAAGAAGATAAGGGCAGCGACGTTGACAGTGATGCAGGCGAGCTTAATATCAGCTTCCTAACAGTCAAAATGCGTGCCCTAGAGATCAATCGTGAAATAGAATGGAAGAAATTAGAAATGGAACGAGAGAGACAAGATAAAGAAATGGAGATGAAAGAAAAAGAATTGGCGATGAGGCGTTTAGAATTAGAAAGAGAAGAGAAACGAGAGAGAGAAGAGAGAGAAAGAGAAGAAAGAAGAGAAGAACGAGGAAGAGAAACGAGAACGAGAGAGAGAAGAACGAGGAAGAGACGAGAGAGAGAAGAACGAGAACGAGAGAGAGAAGAACGAGAGCGAGAAAGAGAGGAACGAGACAGACAAGAACGACGAGACAAAGAGGAAAGAGAGAGACAACATGAACTAGAAGTTTTGCGATTAGGCGGTGGTCGGAGGCAAACAACGGACACCAGTAGCTTCGATCCGGTACGCAACATCAAAATGGTCCCCAAATTCCATGAGAAGGAAGTGTCAAAATTCTTTGCAGCCTTCGAGAAAGTCGCTGCCTCTTTGGAGTGGCCAAGAGAGAATTGGGCCATCATGATACAGTCAGTCTTGACTGGGAAGGCCCAAATCGCCTACTCTACGTTATCCCTTGACGACTCCAGCGATTATGACATGGTGAAGAAAGTGGTGCTCATGGCGTACCAATTGGTACCTGAGGCATATAGGCAAAAGTTCAGAAACCTGAAGAAGACCTCAGAGCACACTTTCACCGAATTCGCTACAATCAAGGAGCGACTTTTCCAGGAATGGTGTGCCTCTCGGAAGGTGGAGACCAGGGAAGACCTCGAGCAGCTGATTCTGCTCGAGGACTTCAAGGATTGTTTGTCTGGAGACCTCAAGACATACTTAGAAGAACAGCAGGTGGAGACCTTGAGTGCAGCAGCCACCATGGCTGAAGAGTATATCCCGACTCATAGGCCGTCTGCTAAGTACGTCCCGAGGAATTACCAGCGCCGGTTTGACAGACCTCACGACGAAGACGAAGAAAGACCCGTCCCACAAAGTGCTAAGAAGACTCCCCCAGGTAGCCCACGAAGAACAAGTCCTAGTAGTCCGAAACACCGTAGTCCGAGGAGGAACATGGTGTGCTGGACTTGTGGGCAGAAGGGGCACGTAGCTGCTAGGTGCCGAGACAGAAGAGGTGGCAGCGCACGAAGGGAGGTGATGATGATGAGCTGTGTTACACCACCAGTAGGAAACCAGTCTACGACGACGCAGGAAGGACCAAGTTTGTTGGCCCCTCACACTTCAACCGGGTATGTAACGAGTGATCATACTGGTAGATCAATTGTAGTGCTCAGAGATAGTGGAGCAGCCCAGTCCCTGATCGTGAAGAGCTCGTTACCCGAGGGAGTAAGTGTGGATGGGAGACAAGAGGTTGTCCTGGTTGGGTTTCCAAGGACGCAGTACATCGCCCCCTTAGTGCCAGTACATCTCGACTCGCCTTATTTCAGGGGCACATGTGCGTTGGCAGTAGTCGATACCCTCCCTGTGGCTGGGATTGACGTGGTACTAGCCAACGACTTGGTGACCGATTGGAGCACCAATCATCCCAAGATAGCGGACGAGTCTACCAGAACAGCAAAGTCTGAGGTAACTACAGGCAATGGTAATGTCCAGGTAAAGACAGACCCGGATTTAAACATATTTAATTTGTCCTCTCGCCTACAGATTGAGAACGTTCTAGCAGTGTCTCCTGATTCTCGCGACAAGGAACATGAAGTTAAGAAGGCAGAAGTACCTGAGCTAGAAGAGAGGCCTTGTGTGCAGACACCCACGGGTACCAACGAGTCTGGAGCGAAGGCTGAGGTGTGCTTGCGGTATGGCAAGTTACAGCGTGTAGTGGACCAGCCAGAGATTCCCCAGACGTCAAAGGTATGTGAGGTGTGTTCAAAAGGTCTAGTGCCCTCTTCTGTCCAAGCCAGGCTAGTGGATGGTGCCGGCTATGGACATGACAAGCTCAGGAAACTTATCCCTCAACTCACCAAATGTTTCCTATCGGTATTTTGTTTGAATCTCGTATGTGTTCTCGTTTGTGTTCTCAGTGAGGACCGGTGGACGACCCGACGAATGATGGCTCCCATGAACATCGTGAAGAGGTCCCAGGGATTGGAGATTTGTACTGCAGGTGTTGCAGTTGAAGAAGGGACCTGGAAGGTGATGGTTGATACAGGAGGTACGACATGTGATAATATGAGTGACTGTTTCCGACAGGTTGACACCCCCCGCGTGATTGCTGAGCCTCAATGCAGCGTTATGTGGAACGTTGGTCGACCTGACGGTGGCAGAGCGAATGCCACCTGCGACGTACGAACAGCCCCGTTGGGACTAGGTGTGGACCTAGTAGAGTATGCTGTAAGTACTGTTTTACCCGCTGTCGCTATCACTCTGAATTATCAGACCCCTGTATTCCAGGTTCCTGTCTCCCTGAAGGACCATCGGACCGGCACCAGAAATGCCGTCTGTGGTCAGCCATCATCGGTGCCACGACGCAGAGAAGTGTCGAGTCACCCCAGATCGTGTCTACACGGATCCTTACTAGAGAGGTGTGAGATGATGCCCCTGCTTGACATCGCAGTGGAGATGTAGACGATTATATCAGGCAGATCATTGCCTTCTATCTACAAGTTCCCTTTGTGCCAGGGTTCCTCAGTAAAGTTCTGTGGACAAGACAGCCTCATCACTCCAGTTCATAGTATAAGTAAGTCCATTTGGAGCAGTGTCGCCGTACTAATTTGGTTTGTGTCTCTTTTTATAGAACCCCAAACCAAATTCTTTTTTGGTGGGGAGGTGTTACGAACCCGGATCCAGCGTCCGAGCATGGAGCAGTGACCACAGCGCCATCTGTGGGTCAGCGCCCGAAACCCCCGCCAAAGGGACGACGACACCTGGTGAGGACAAGGTGTACCAGCCACGAGGGCCAGTTTCCAGTCCTGTGCAGCTCACAACACAGCCGCTCCTGGCCTCTGGTGAAGTGGTGCTCCGACGACAGCGCCATCTATGGGCTGGATACGTCAGGTGTTTGTGCCCGAGCCCGTAAGTATTAGTGTCCCGGTTATTGATGACGTGTCTGCTTACAGAGCCGACCTGGGACCACTGTGATGGAAGTGGAGTCAGTCTACCCGAGGCAGCCAGTCTCCATACCTTGAAGTTTGCTGCAGCTGTTGTGACGTCGTCCCCCCGGAAGAACACTGTGGAGTGTTAGCCTGCCAGTGGAGTGGCAGTGAAAGGATTTACCCGGGACCGACTGTTGGAGACGATCATCCACTGGGGTATTGAGGACAGGAGGGTGATTTGTGATATCACACGACTCCTGTCTAGGGCGTACCCCTTATATCGTTCGTGGAGTGGCCGTACCAGCCTTGGTGGCTCAGTACCTGCCAGCAGATCAGCTGGACGTGTGGTTGACGGCCTCCACGACGGTGCCCCCAGTGGACCTGCGTTTTGGCTGACCTGTGGCCCGGGTAGGCTCGGCATTCTCAGAGGACACGTCGTGAGGCCACGAAGAAAGCACCAAGGACTCAGCACCAAGTGGTGTGGCACCAGCGTCTTCAGCAGAAGACCACGATAATGGATTAATCCCCTTGTATAGTGTTAATACCCCCCCCCCCTTGTGTAACCGTTTTATATATTTATTGGTGACGGACATTATATAATATTAAGTTCTTGACTTTCTTTCCCTACTCCCTTTTAAGTTACTTGCGTCACGGATCTCATCCCTTGATAGCCACTACTGGCTTGGGAACGGATACATATATCTTCCTCTAACAACATCAGAGTGAGAACCCCGTTGCGTCCCGAGAGGGCCGTAACATGTATGCATTATTTTGTGTATCTATTTTGTGTACTGCTGGATGATCTCCGTTAACTCTGATGGTGATATAGAAGAGCTAACCGGACGAGAACTAATGGTGAAGTTCAGACAGTGCACAAAATATCTAGCTATTTGTTGTTAGGTAGGTAGGTACATTCAACCTCAAGTGAGGTAAAGTATAAATAGCCACCTTAAATTAGGCTACATTTAATGTTACTTGTCCACTAATGAACAAGTACCCAAGCTTTATTAGTAATACATATACTAATCCCATGAAGTTTGGACCTAAGCCCAACATGGCTACTCGTGAGCAATTAAGGAGAACCTACATTGGTCTTAAAGGTCATTTGACCAGATTAATCAACAAGGCTGAGGGCTTAACTAAAGATACTCCCATTGACTCTTATCACTTAGAGACATCAGTTAGAGTGGCTGATCTGAAATTTGATCAAGTCAAATCTGCAGGTAAATCTTATCTTGATCTGCTAAATACTGTAGAAATCGATCCTGAGCAAGTAAGTCAAATTGTAGACGACATCTCCCAGTATGAAGAAGAGACTCAAGATATAATTACCAGGCTATCTAAATTAGCAAAACAATCTGGATCCAATACCAGTAACACAGGGTCTCACTTCAATAACCAACTACCAGAGGTTCGTTTACCTACTTTGGACTTACCTACATTTTCAGGATTAGATACAGAAAATTGGGACAATTTTTAGACTTCTTTGAAGTTCACATCCATAAGAAGCCGTCTCTAGACAAGGTTTCTAAATTTTCATACCTACTTAGTCTTCTCAAAGGAGAGGCTAAAAAGGTCATACATAACCTCACTCTTGATGAGAGTAATTATGAGGAAGCTATAAAACTCTTGAAGTTGAACTATTGCAACAAAGAGTTACGTATAGCTACCCTCTATTATCAATTGCTAGATCTGAATGCACCAAATAGTAGACCAGAGTCACTTCAAAGCTTCAGACTAGAGGTAGAGTCTCTAGTAAAGGCCTTAGGTACTAAAGTTAATATACCTGCTTCAGAATGGTCTATCAAGTTACTATTGCAGAGGAAATTACCTCGAAATGTCTTGACAGAGCTCTGCTCACATTATAATACCGAGTTTCTCACTCTTGACCAAATATTCGAGGGTTTGAGGATAACGGTTAACAGGTTGAAGACTCATGATAAAATTAAACCTGAGTCTAAACCAACTAATACTGATACTTCAGTCAAACCTAAACAGACTTTGAATAAGTCTAATAAATATAAATCCAAAACTACTACATCCACTGGGAAAGGAAGTGGAAATGTAGGTACATATTCGGTGTCTCCTTCTGAGATAACCAATGACTTGTCTACTAAAGAGACTAAGTCTATTAACCAGAGAAGGTGTCTGTTCTGCAATCAGGGACACACCACTTATCAATGCTCTGTTTATCCTACTTATAATGTTAGGGTTAAAAGGTTGCAAGAATTACACAAGTGCACCAAGTGCATGGGCTCTCATGATCCCAAGAAATGTGCAGTGCAGCTACGTTCCTGCAACCGATGTAACCAAGGTGTACACCACTACGCCTTATGTAGAAAATCTTCTACACCAACCATGACCACTGGGGAGAATTCCACGAATTTTACCGCAGTGCAATATTGCAAAGTGCATCAAGAAGTAAATGTACTTGCTACTGAGTCAGGCAATAATACTACTCTGCCTACAGCTCAAATTAAACTAATAAACCGAAGATCTAGAATTAACACTAGAGGTCTTTTTGATCAAGGTTCACAGAAAACCTTCATTACACAACAGTTGGTAGATGAGTTAAATTTAAAACCTGCCAAAAGTGTGAGGTTAAATATTTCTGGTTTCTTGTCAAATAGTGGACCTCGTGACTACAAGGTAGTTAAAGTATTAGTAAGACTCGGATCTTCTAGTCCAATACAAGCGGTAGTAGTAGATAAACTTTCTACAGACCTGCAGGTCACAGGATTAGCTCGCACTGCGAGACATCTTAAACGAAACCGCATGAGGCTAGCAGATTATAAAATAAATTCTGACTGCCTCACAGATGTTGGAATACTTATAGGTGCGGATCATTATTACAAGTTTATAACTGGATGCACTAGACAACACGGAATGAATTTGTTGTCGTCCGCAGGTGGCAAATTGCTTACAGTACCGGTGCTTTTCAGACAAGGTCCAGCGTCCACAAACCAACAATCTAATAATATAATAGTGGCGTGACTAGGCTTGGAACAGTCACCCCTACGTTTCAGGGAAATATCTGAGGATATTAAGTCTGACCCACCAATACATCGTTTGTGGGATTTAGACACTTTAGGCAGTATCCCTGAACAACCAAGTCCTGATGATACGTGGACTTACCATACCAGCAATACCTGGATACAGTTGTCTATGCAAATAAACAATACTGGGTAAGACTCCCATGGAAGTTGGATCATCCACAACTTCCAGTTAATTATTTTATGGCAGCCTCACAATTGCAGTCTCAATTAACACGACTACAGAAGCAGCCAGACAAACTGAATATGTATCATCAACTTATCCAACAACAACTTAACAGTAAATTTATTGAAGTTGTTGAACACGATGACCGAAAAACAGGTCATTATTTACCTCACCATGCTGTGGTGAAAGACTCATTGACAACACCTAATTCGTATTGTCTTTAACTGCAGTGCTAAAGTAAAGCCAAGCAGTGTGTCTTTAAATGAATGTCTCCAAACGGGACCTAGCCTAACACAAAGGCTACATGATGTGCTGTTACGATTTCGCACAGGCATTTTTGCCTATACTGCTGATATTAGCAAGGCTTTCCTCCGAGTAGGTTTGCAGGAGGAAGATCGTAACTACACAAAATTCCTCTGGATTAAGGATCCACTGGATCCTAACAGTGAAGTAATCACCTATCGTTTTGCCTCAGTATTATTTGGAGCTACGTCCTCACCGTTTCTTTTGCAAGCAACATTAGACACGCATTTGAGGAAATCAAACAGCCCCTATAAGGCAGACATTAGCGACAACTTGTATGTCGACAATTTCCAGGGGACAACTAATGATCAAGCTGATCTGGTAGAAATCTACCATGAGGCTAACTGTGAACTATTAGGAGCCAATATGCCACTACAGTCATGGGCCTCAAATAATAAACTGCTCAACCAGGTAATCGAGAAAGAATTTCCAGATTATCAGGCACCCAGTCAATTAAAGGTTCTAGGCGTGGAATGGAACACCAGTACGGACGAGATGAATGTTAAGTCAGTACAAACTGATAATTCAACCCTTACCATGAGAACACTGCTCTCGTTTGTCAGTCAACCATTTGACCCTTTAGGCCTACTTAGTCCTATATTAATAATGGGGCAAACTCCTAATGCAGGAGTGCTGGCAGAAACATATGGGATGGGATGATCCGTTACCAAGTGAGTTACAAGCTAAATGGCAAATACTCTCAACGGATTTTAATCAGTTAGGCGTTTTGAAATTTCCTCGTAATGCTTCAAGACCAAACTTACCTACCAATTTGCACGTTTTCTGCGATGCCTCTGGCAAAGCATACGACGCAGTAGCCTATGTAGTTAATAGTGCACAATCAATTTTGCTCACATCTAAAGCAAGAGTTGCTCCCATTAAGAAGAGATCTTTGCCTCAAATGGAGTTGACTGCATTGCTGGTGGGAGTAAGATTGGCTCATTGCCTGGCAAAGACACTCAATAATATCCACTTTGGTGAGATTGTAGTGTGGTCAGACAACGAGGCAGTCTTACAATGGGTAAGAAACAACAACAAAACTCCCTACGTCAGTAATCGCGTCAGGGAGATTCATGAGTTATCTGCTGGATATAAATTCAGACATGTTCCTACTAAGGACAATCCTGCAGATTATTTATCTCGAGGGTTAACATTAAAACAACTTGTCAAGTCGTCGCTGTGGTTCAATGGACCTTCATGGCTTGTTGGTGGTCAGTGGCCCAAACAAAAGCCACAAGTCATAGTGACCAATATCACCACTCTCATGAAAGAACCAGAACCTCAACGAATATTAGCCATTGATCCTCACCATTATTCTAACTTAAGCAAGTTATTAAGAGTAACTGCACATGTGTTTGATTTTCTTGCTAAGAAAAGAATTCGACATAAGTTTCCCAATCCTATCCTCTACTGGATCAAACGTGCACAACAAGAGACATATGGAAGCGAATATGAAAATCTTCCAGATAAATTAACTAAGTCTCTAGGTATCTGGTATGATGCCAACACTCATAATATACTAAGATGTGGAGGACGTTTGCTTCATGCAAAAATTGACTTGGACACAAAGAATCCAATTCTTCTACCTCGTCACCACATCATCACTAAACTTCTTGTTTTACATCACCATCAATATGGTACCTTACATGGTGGAGTGTTAGATACTCTCACCGACCTTAGACAAAAGTACTGGCTTCCTCAAGGTCGTCAGACAGTTAAGTCAATTATTAAATCTTGTGTAATCTGTAAGAGATACGACGCTAGAGTATGTCCTTACCCAGGACCTCCACCACTCCCAGAAGAGAGAGTGGTTCATCTTCGTCCTTTCGAAACCACTGGTGTTGATTACACAGGAGCCTTACTTCTCACTGGTAACCCAGATAATATACCAGTGAAAGCGTACATTTGTCTCTTTATGTGTGCTACAACCAGAGGCGTACATTTAGAAGTCACTTCAGACATGGGTGCTGAAGCCTTCATCCAGGCTTTCCGCAGATTTGCTGCTCGCCGATCTTGTCCCAAATTAATGATATCGGACAATGGTTCCAATTTTGTGGCAGGAGAAACCTGATTGCGAGAAGTCTGGAACCACCCAGAAGTACAGTCGGTTCTACAGAGACGACAATGTCACTGGAAATTCATAGCACCGAGAGCCCCTTGGCAAGGTGGGTTCTATGAGCGAATGGTAGGCACAGTCAAGAAGTGTCTAAGGAAAACTCTACACAGACAAAAGGTCAGTTACTCCGAACTCCAAACTATTGTTGTGGAAATCGAGGCGCGAGTCAATAACCGCCCAATAACCTACCTGTCTGATGATTGCACCCAGAGAGAACCTCTGAGTCCCTCACACTTGATCCATGGAGGTCTACTGAGCCCTGTCATCCCTTTAGCCGAAGAGGACCCCGTAGACCCGTCACATGTGACCAGAGGAGACTTGGTGGAAAGCTACCAGCATCTCTCCAGAGTTATTAACAGGTGGAATGAGGTGTGGACTCGAGAGTACCTCACAGCTCTACGAGAGTACCACTACGGAGCTTCGAGTCCTTACAATAAAGTGCAATTAAAACCAGGGGACCTAGTACTAGTCGACAGTGATGGACCAAGGTCAGAGTGGCCTATAGGCAAAATTGTTGCCATTCATCCAGATCATCAAGGTGTCCTGAGAGTAGTTAAAGTTTTATGCCGAGGCAACACTACTCTAAAAACTTTAGAGAAGCTGGTTCCCCTTGAATTGACTGAGCGAGAATATCAGCCAGACCCAGTTTCCCCAGTAATTTCCGAGGACAATAATTCTGATCCTCCAAGCAACCGCCCCACTAGAGCTGCTGCTCAACAATATAGGCGGAATTTGCAAGCCTATTACAACTCTGAACAAGAGTAATTCCTTTTACATCCCATTTAAATAACGATGATGATACTGCGGTGTGATATCACGTAACAAACCATTACCAGTCACTATGACCCAGGATATTCACATCACAGTAGATTCTGTTGTTTAAATTGCGAGATTTAAAATCTTTAATTATTGTGTAGGCTATAAACAACATGTTTCATTTGACATGTAATTAGCAAGACTTAAGTTTCTTGTAAGTCCTTGATAAATACAGGACGTTCGTTATGTGTGTACTAACATACTAACATATTAAGATACTAATATACTAATATTAATACCAACTTCGGGATAGGTCAGTACTCCACAGTACACTACGATCCTAGAATCCTCCCCCAGGAGTTATGTTGGAAATTTCCAACACTGAATACAACACTGTTGTATTCTCATTAATTATTACTAATTCTACTAATCATTGTAGTAAGTAAAATTAACACAACGTAGAATTCACATGTACTAATAATTACATCTGTACAATAGGCTAGAATTCTTACGTCACCCGACGCCAGTATTGCGTCAGATTTCATTGTAATAAACACATTTATATCCAATGTGCCTGAGAATTGAATTCGATTCTCTATAACAAACGGTGTTCTGTGTGATAATTAATTACAGATAAACTGACCTCCAACTAAAGCCGAATAGAGCGTTTAAAGTTATAGCAGTTATCTAGTAATAAAAATTAACGTCACGTGTGAATGCAATGGAGAGACATTAATTCTTCTCCATTATATGTTTACTATCAAAGCACTGGCAAATAATAATATTTAACTCTACCAAATAATAAACCCGTCCTAACCCGAGCATTTCAAGCACAACCGCGAGAAATGATAATATCCATAATAATAATTTGGTTAATAAACGCGGGACGCGGAGTGGTGCGGGAGAAGACGCCAGTGCACGTGCTGAAACGCTCCCGAGCGGACCTGTTCACGTGTTGCTCACGAGGAGACGCCATTACCCAGTCATCAGGGTAAACGCTATCCATTCTCCAGAAGAAAGTCGCCACTGTGAGGCGTGAAGAGCCTGGCAGACAATACCTTCACCTGGTGTCAGTGTCATTCACGGAACCTGTTAAATTTTGGTTCTTTGTGACTCCACGTGACCGGCCAGTGAAGCGTGTCATTATCCAGGATAGGCTAAGCCAGAGCCTGGGACGCGAATTTCGGCAAGCCTAAACTTACACAGTGCCCATATTAGCTAAGTATCTTATCCTCATTTGATGCATCTGATAGGGTGTAGACTTATAGCTGGGTAGCTTGTCGTGACGACGTATAACAACAATAAATCACAGGTCATTATCCTTCATTTACCATTAATATTAATTTATTGAGCATAGAAATCCAGTAGTTTAATTTGTTGCTACTGTAAACATTTATTTTGCAGCGTGTGAGAAGAATTCTCCGAGCTGTCCTTTCCCATGTTAATCAACTCCTAGTGTTCCATGCCGAGTCCAGGAGAATCAGAGGAAGCGTCGTGACTAACTTCTAAGAAATCGTCATTAAGCTAAGATTCCTTTGTATTCCTCTCATTTATTATCTGTACTCTTTTACATGCAGAACTCTGTTTATTGGATTAACATGTGTTTATTATGATTATTATTATTATGTTCATAATCCATGTTCCCATTAATGATAACGATAATGATTTCATAAGTATTCATAGGATTAGATTATTATACATTGGATTAGTGAACGAACCACACTAGTTCCTGGACGTACTGAGTTCCAGTAATAACCCCCCAATGTAGGTGTTTGAGGTTTGATTTGTTAATTATACAGCCCATTAATTATTTCTATGATCATATTCTCTAGTATTTTATCCATAGTTACTGGTTCATCTAGGAATTATCTAATGATCATAATTTCTCAGTTTCCCTCTTTACTTTAAAAGCGGGTGGTCCTTTAATTTACTATATTAATATTTAAATAATTAGATTCAAGCCCCAAATGTCCCACAACTGACTCTCTTCTGCTTCTCCTCTCGGGGGGACCTGTGGGATC
Organism: Procambarus clarkii; assembly: GCF_040958095.1. Taxonomy (NCBI): domain Eukaryota; kingdom Metazoa; phylum Arthropoda; class Malacostraca; order Decapoda; family Cambaridae; genus Procambarus; species Procambarus clarkii. Next base: position 1,774,592 of record NC_091198.1, on the reverse strand, counting down.
TGGGGGTAGTGGGAGCTGGGGGGATCTGGTACGGGGAGACTGGTGGAGGAGAAGGGCTTGGGGGGATGGGGGAGAGGGGAGGGTAGGGGGGGAGAGTGAGAGGGGGAGGGTTGAGAGGGAGAGTGAGAGGGGAGGGTAGGGGGGGAGAGTGAGAGGGGGAGAGTGAGAGGGGGAGGAATGGGGGAGCATGGGGGGAGGAGAGGCTTTGGGGGATTGTGGAGATGGGGGGCTTGGAGGGGAGAAAAGGGGGGAGGGCTTGGGGAACGTTGGGGAAAAAGGAGGGCTGAGCTGGGTGAGGAAGAGGGAAGGGGAGTGGTGGAGAGGGGGAAGACTTAGGTGGGGTGGGGGAGAGTGGGGGGAGAACGCAGGGCTCGGGAGTAGGAGACGGGAAGGCATGTGGGAGAAGGGACGGCTTGGGGCATTGGGGAGATGGGAGGTCCTGGGGAGAGGGGTGAGTGAGAGGACGGGGGTGATTGGAGGAGGGGGTGGGAGGGGGAGTGAGCCCTAGGTGGGTACTTAGTGGGGGGGGGGTGACAGGGGATGGGGCAGGTTGGGTGTCTGTTGGGTAGAATGTGCGGGTGGTGCCACACTCCCTGTGTGTGTGTGTATGTGTGTGTGTGAGTGTGTGTGTGTGTGTGTGTGTGTACTCACCTAGTTGTACTTACCTAGTTGTGTTTGCGGGGGTTGAGCTCTGGCTCTTTGGTCCCGCCTCTCAACCGTCAATCAACAGGTGTACAGATTCCTGAGCCTATTGGGCTCTGTCATATCTACATTTGAAACTGTGTATGGAGTCAGCCTCCACCATATCACCCCCTAATGCATTCCATTTGTCAACCACTCTGACACTAAAAAAGTTCTTTCTAATATCTCTGTGGCTCATTTGGGCACTCAGTTTCCACCTGTGTCCCCTTGTGCGTGTTGCCCTTGTGTTAAATAGACTGTCTTTATCTACCCTATGAATTCCCTTCAGAATCTTGAATGTGGTGATCATGTCCCCCCTAACTCTTCTGTCTTCCAGCGAAGTGAGGTTTAATTCCCGTAGTCTCTCCTCGTAGCTCATACCTCTCAGCTCGGGTACTAGTCTGGTGGCAAACCTTTGAACCTTTTCCAGTTTAGTCTTATCCTTGACTAGATATGGACTCCATGCTGGGGCTGCATACTCCAGGATTGGCCTGACATATGTGGTATACAAAATTCTGAATGATTCTTTACACAAGTTTCTGAATGCTGTTCGTATGTTGGCCAGCCTGGCATATGCCGCTGATGTTATCCGCTTGATATGTGCTGCAGGAGACAGGTCTGGCGTGATATCAACCCCCCAAGTCTTTTTCCTTCTCTGACTCCTGAAGAATTTCCTCTCCCAGACGATACCTTGTATCTGGCCTCCTGCTCCCTACACCTATCTTCATTACATTACATTTGGTTGGGTTAAACTCTAACAACCATTTCTTCGACCATTCCTTCAGCTTGTCTAGGTCTTCTTGAAGCCTCAAACAGTCCTCTTCTGTTTTATTCCTTCTCATAATTTTAGCATCGTCCGCAAACATTGAGAGAAATGAATCGATACCCTCCGGGAGATCATTTACATATATCAGAAACAAGATAGGACCGAGTACAGAGCACTGTGGGACTCCACTGGTGACTTCACGCCTATCGGAGGTCTCACCCCTCACCGTAACTCTCTGCTTCCTATTGCTTAGATACTCCCTTATCCACTGGAGCACCTTACCAGCTACACCTGCCTGTCTCTCCAGCTTATGTACCAGCCTCTTATGCGGCACTGTGTCAAAGGTTTTCCGACAATCCAAGAAAATGCAGTCCGCCCAGCCCTCTCTTTCTTGCTTAATCTGTGTCACCTGATCGTAGAATTCTATCAAGCCTGTAAGGCAAGACTTACCCTCCCCGAACCCATGTTGGTGATTTGTCACGAAGTCCCTTCTCTCCAGATGTGTTACCAGGTTTTTTCTCACGATCTTCTCCATCACCTTGCATGGTATACAAGTCAAGGACACTGGCCTGTAGTTCAGTGCCTCTTGTCTGTCGCCCTTTTTGTATATTGGGACCACATTCGCCGTCTTACATATTTCTGGTAGGTCTCCCGTCTCCAGTGACTTACTATACACTATGGAGAGTGGCAAGCAAAGTGCCTCTGCACACTCTTTCAGTACCCATGGTGAGATCCCATCTGGACCAACAGCCTTTCTAACATCCAGATCCAGCAGTTGTCTCTTGACCTCCTCTCTCGTAATTTCGAACTCTTCCAAGGCCGCCTGGTTAACCTCCCTTTCTCCTAGCACAGTGACCTCTCCCTGTTCTATTGTGAAGACCTCCTGGAACCTCTTGTTGGGTTCCTCACACACCTCTCTGTCATTCTCTGTATACCTGTCCTCGCCTGTTCGAAGTTTCAATACCTGTTCTTTCACTGTTGTTTTCCTTCTGATGTGACTGTGGAGTAGCTTTGGTTCGGTCTTGGCTTTGTTTGCTATATCATTTTCAAAATTTTTCTCTGCTTCTCTTCTCACCCTGACGTACTCATTCCTGGTTCTCTGGTATCTCTCTCTGCTTTCTGGTGTTCTGTTATTCCGGAAGTTCCTCCACGCCTTTTTGTTCAGTTTCTTTGCTTCCATACATGCCCTATTATACCATGGATTCTTCTGTTGCTTCTCGGATTTTTCCCTTTGGGCCGGGATGAACCTGTTTACTGCCTCCTGACACTCTTGGGTAACATAGTCCATCATACCCTGGACAGACTTGTCTCTGAGGTCTGTGTCCCAAGGTATTTCACTTAGGAAACTTCTCATCTGTTCATAATTCCCCTTTCGGTATGCCACCTTTTGATTCCTAGTTCTTTTTGGGGGGAGATAAGTCCTAGCTCTACCAGGTACTCAAAGTTCAGTACACTGTGGTCACTCATTCCCAAGGGCGCTTCCATCTTAACTTCCCTTATATCCCACTCATTTAGGGTAAATATCAAATCAAGCATTGCTGGTTCATCTTCTCCTCTCATTCTTGTTGGTTCTTTGATGTGCTGGCTTAGAAAGTTTCTTGTTGCCACGTCCAGCAGCTTAGCTCTCCATGTTTCTGGTCCTCCATGCGGTTCTCTGTTCTTCCAATCTATCTTCCCATGGTTGAAGTCTCCCATAATTAGTAGTCCAGATCCATTCCTGTTAGCAACAGAAGCTGCTCTTTCTATTATGTTAATGGTGGCCATGTTGTTTCTATCATATTCCTGTCTAGGTCTTCTGTCATTTGGTGGTGGATTATATATGACTACGACTATAATTTTTTTCCCTCCATTTGTTACAGTACCTGCTATGTAGTCACTGAAACCTTCACAGCCCTGAATATCCATCTCCTCAAATCCCAGCCTTTTCTTACCAGCAGGGCTACACCACCCCCACCTCTTCCTTCCCTCTCTTTCCTCATAACATAGTGTTCCAGCCTGTGGGAACAATGCATTTGTTATCGTTTTCGTGATCTTTGTTTGTGTGAGGGCTATTATGTCTGGGTTTTCCTCTAGTACCAGTTCTCCAAGCTCATTTGCTTTATTCGTAATTCCATCTATGTTAGTGTACATCGCTTTGAGGCTCACTTTCTTCTGTCCCTTCTCAAATCGCCTCCTTGGTGAGTGTTCTGCTGGTGGGGGAGGCTGTTCCATGGGTGTGAGGACCTGTGAGGTGGATAACAGGGTCTCAGAGGATACTGGGATGAGGGGCGGGGTATCCAGTGAAGGGGGAGGGACAGGGAGGGTATGGGGTGAAAGGGGAGGGAGGACGGGAAGGAAAGGGGGGGAGGGAGGACTCGGGAGGAGGTAGAAGGGTGGGGATTGTGTGTGTGTGTGTGTGTGTGTGTGTGTGTGTGTGTGTGTGTGTGTGTGTGTGTGTGTGTGTGTGTGTGTGTGTGTGTGTGTGAGTGTGTTTGTGTGTGTGTGTGTGTGTGTGTGTGTGTGTGTGTGTGTGTGTGTGTGTGTGTGTGTGTGTGTGTGTGTGTGAGTGTGTGAGTGTGTTTGTGTGTGTGTGTGTGTGTGAGTGTGTGAGTGTGTTTGTGTGAGTGTGTGTGTGTGTGTGTGAGTGTGTTTGTGTGTGTGTGTGTGTGTGTGTGAGTGTGTGTGTGTGTGAGTGTGTGTGTGTGTGTGTGTGTGTGTGTGTGTGTGTGTGTGTGTGTGTGTACTCACCTAATTGTGCTTGCGGGGGTTGAGCTTTGGCTCTTTGGTCCCGCCTCTCAACCGTCAATCAACAGGTGTACAGGTTCCTGAGCCTATTGGGCTCTATCATATCTACACTTGAAACTGTGTATGGAGTCAGCCTCCACCACATCACCTCCTAATGCATTCCATTTGTCAAGCCACTCTGACACTAAAAAAGTTCTTTCTAATGCAGGCGATGAGTCACAATAACGTGGCTGAAGTATGTTGACCAGACCACACACTAGAAATTGAAGGGACGACGACGTTTCGGTCCGTCCTGGACCATTCTCAAGTCGATTGTGATGAGGACAGGTAGGGACAGGCATTAAATAGGCAAGAGAGAGCTGAGGAGGAAAGTCAGGTGTAGGGGATAGTAGTAATGAGAACTGCAGCAGGCCTATTGGCCCATACGAGGTAGCTCTTATTATAACCACCGAAGGAGATAGTAATAGGAATAAGAAGAGGATAGCAAGGGAGCGTAGAAGACAATGAACAGAAAAAGGGAGAAGAGAGAAAGAAAGGGAAAGAGAAAGAAAGAAATGGAAGGGGGAAAGCTTATGTTAAGTCACGTTTGTTAGAAAGATTAGAGCATTTGAGTATATACTGTGAAAGGGAAGAGTCCACAGCAACAAAGCCAGGACTCAAGTTCATGTTGGGTACATTGTTAATAAGAGCCGATTCTACAAGACGGCGTCTGTGTAGAGTAGAGGCAGGAAAGATTATTTTGGAGGAAGACCAATCAATGGGATGATTAGAATCCCTCACATGGCAGAAGAGAGCATTGTTAGTGTCTGCAGACATAACACTTCTCTTGTGTTCTTTAAGTCTGTCATTCAGTGTACGGCCAGTTTCGCCAAAGTATTGGAGAGGACAAGATGAACAGGAAATAGAGTAGACACCAGCAGCATTAGAAGCAGGAGGAGCAGTGTGAACTAGATTGCTACGAAGTGTGTTAGTTTGTCGAAAGGCGAGTTTAATGTCAAGAGGACGAAAGGTATTGGTAAAAGTTTTGAGTTCAGATATGAAGGGAAGGCATAGTACAGTGCTACTAGTGTTGGAAGCAGGTTTAGGATGAAAGAAATTTCGTTTAGCTTGAGAGTGGGCACAGTTGATGAAATGCAAAGGATAACCAAGGCGAGAGAATGATTTGTAGATAAAGGCATTCTATTCTTTCTAATATCTCTGTGGCTCATTTGGGCACTCTGTTTCTACCTGTGTCCCCTAGTGCGTGTGCCCCTTGTGTTAAATTGTCTGTCTTTATCTACCCTATCAATTCCCTTGAGAATGTTGAATGTGGTGATCATATCCCCCCCTAACTCTTCTGTCTTCCAGCGAAGTGAGGTTTAATTCCCGTAGTCTCTCCTCGTAGCTCATACCTCTCAGCTCGGGTACTAGTCTGGTGGCAAATCTTTGAACCTTTTCCAGTTTAGTCTGATCCTTGACTAGATATGGACTCCATGCTGGGGCTGCATACTCCAGGATTGGCCTAACATATGTGGTATAAAAAGTTCTGAATGATTCCTTACACAAATTCTGAATGCCGTTCGTATGTTGACCAGCCTGGCATATGCCGCTGATGTTATCTTCTTGATATGGGCTGCAGGAGACAGGTCTGGCGTGATATCAACTCCCAAGTATTTTTCTTTCTCTGACTCCTGAAGAATTTCCTCTCCCAGATGATACCTAGTATTTGGCCTCCTGCTCCCTACACCTATCTTCATTACATTACATTTGGTTGGGCTAAACTCTAACAACCACTTATTCGACCATTCCTTCAGTTTGTCTAGGTCTTCTTCAAGCCTCAAACAGTCCTCTTCTGTCTTAATCCTTCTCATAATTTTGGCATCGTCCGCAAACATTGAGAGAAATGAATCTAGACCCTCCGGGAGATCATTTACATATATCAGAAACAAGATAGGACCGAGTACAGAGCCCTGTGGGACTCCACTGGTGACTTCACGCCAATCGGAGGTCTCACCCCTCACCGTAACTCTCTGCTTCCTATTGCTTAGGTACTCCCTTATCCACTGGAGCACCTTACCAGCTACACCTGCCTGTCTCTCCAGCTTATGTACCAGCCTCTTATGCGGTACTGTGTCAAAGGCTTTCCGACAATCCAAGAAAATGCAGTCCGCCCAGCCCTCTCTTTCTTGCTTAATCTGTGTCACCTGGTCGTAGAATTCTATTAAGGCAGTCAGGCAAGATTTACCCTCCGTGAACCCATGTTGGCGATTTGTCACGAAGTCCCTTCTCTCCAGATGTGCTACCATGTTTTTTCTCACGATCTTCTCCATCACCTTGCTTGGTATACAAGTCATGGATACTGGCCTGTAGTTCAGTGCCTCTTGCCTGTCTCCCTTTTTGTATATTGGGACCACATTCGCCATCTTCCATATTTCTGGTAGGTCTCCCGTCTCCAGTGACCTACTATACACTATGGAGAGTGGCAAGCAAAGTGCCTCCGCACACTCTTCCAGTACCCATGGCGAGATCCCGTCTGGACCAACAGCCTTTCTAACAATTAGATCCAGCACAGTGTCTCTTGACCTCCTCTCTTGTAATTTCGAACTCTTCCAAGGCCGCCTGGTTTACTTCCCTTTCTCCTAGCACAGTGACCTCACCTTGTTCTGTTGTGAAGACCTCCTGGAACCTCTTGTTGAGTTCATCACACTCATCTTTGTCATTCTCTGTATACCTGTCCTCGACTGTTCTAAGTTTCACTACCTGTTCTTTCACTGCTTTTTTCCTTCTGATGTGACTGTGGAGTAGCTTTGGTTCGGTCTTGGCTTTGTTTGCTATATCATTTTCATAACTTTTCTCTGCTTCTCTTCTCACTCTGACATACTCATTCCTGGTTCTCTGGTATCTCTCTCTGCTTTCTGGTGTTTCTGTTATTCTGGAAGTTCCTGCCCGCCCTTTTGTTCAGTTTCTTTGCTTCTATACATGCCCTATTATACCATGGATTCTTCTTTTGCTTCTCGGATTTTTCCTTTTGGGCCGGGATGTATCTGCTTACTGCCTCCTGACACTTTTGGGTGACATAGTCCATCTTATCTTGTACAGACTTAGCTCTGAGGTCTGTGTCCCAAGGTATTTACCTTAAGAAGCTTCTCATCTCCTCATAATTTCCCTTTCATTATTCCAGCGTTTTGTTTCCTAGTTCTTTTTCGGGGGGGGGGGGGGATAATTCCTAGCTCTACCAGGTACTCAAAGTTCAATACACTGTGATCACTCATTCCCAAGGGTGCTTCCATCTTGACTTCCCTTATATCCCACTCATTTAGGGTAAATATGAGATCAAGCATTGCTGGTTCATCCTCTCCTCTCATTCTTGTTGGATCCTTGATGTGCTGGCTTAGAAAGTTTCTTGTTGCCACGTCCAGAAGCTTAACTCTCCATGTTTCTGGTCCTCCATGCAGGTCTCTGTTCTCCCAATCTATCTTCCCATGGTTGAAATCTCACATGATTAGTAGTCCAGATCCATTCCTGCTAGCAACAGAAGCTGCTCTCTCTCTGCTGTTAATGGTGGCCATATTCTTTCTATCATATTCCTGTCTGGGTATTCTGTCATTTGGTGGTGGATTATATATGACTACAACTATAATTTTTTGCCCTCCAGTTGTTATTGTTCCTATTATGTAGTCACTGAAACCTTCACATCCCTGGACAACCAACTCCTCAAAATCCCAGCCTTTTCTTACCAGCAGGGCTACACCACCACCACCTCTTCCTTCTCTCTCTTTCCTCATAACATAATAGTCCTGTGGGAACACTGCATTTGTTATTGTTTTTGTCAGTTTTGTTGCTGTGAGAGCTATTATGTCTGGGTTTTCCTCTAGTACCCATTCTCCAAGTTCATTTGCTTTATTTGTAATTCCATCTATGTTAGTGTACATTGCCTTGAGGCTCACTTTGTTCTGTCCCTTCTCAAATCTCCTACTTGGTGAGTGTTCTGCTGGTGGAGGAAGCTGTGCCATGGGTGTGAGGATTTGTGAGGTGGATAGCAGGGTTGCAGAGGATACTGGGATGGGGGATCAAGTGAAGGAGGAGGGACAGGGAGGGTATGGGGTGAAAGGGGCGGGAGGACAGGAAGGAAAGGCGGGTTTTCTATGCAGAGGAGGGTGGTGGGGTTGTCCTCTCCGCTGGTGTTACTGGGTAGCTGGTTGTGGGTTCCCCCCTCGCCTCTGGGGGTGAGGTGTTGGGAGCTGTGGTTTCCTGGTTTTTCCCCTCTCGCTCTGCGCTTCTTCCTTGCTTCTGCTGCCATGGCCCTCTCCTCCCTCGTCATGTCCCTCTGGAGGAATACTTTTTTGAATTCTCCCACATGTTGCAGGTGGCTTTTCTTTGTTAGAATCGTGTCCTTTGTGTTCTCGTTTGCAAACACCATTTTTAACACACGGTCTTGGTCTTTTTTGTACCAGCCTAACATGAAAACCTTCTCAATGCTATGCTTGTTGGAAATTTCCAACACTAATACACTACTATTGTATTATAATAAATCATTATTATTATGTACTAACTACAGTAGTCACTAAATTTACTAACAGTAGTGTTAACATAAACAAACCATTATATCTGCATCTTAATGCTAGAATTCTTACGAAATAAAGCAATAACATTGCATCAGATTATATCTAGTTAAACACATTTATTACCAATGTGCTAGAGAATTGAATGTGGTTCTCTAAAATCATTAGTATTCCGTATGATAATTATTACGGATAACATAACTCCCAAATAATTCTAAATCGAGAGTTTTTAGTTACAATTGTTATCAAATGATAGTTTTTCTGTCACGCGTGAATGCCATGGAGAAAACTAAAATCTTCTCCATTTCTCGTTTACCACCATAAGACGAGAAAACAATAATATTTAAATCCCTAGAATCACAACCCAGTCCTTATTAAAGTATTTCAACCACAATTGCGCACAATAGTATTATTCGTGATAAATAATTTCTGTGGTGAATGCGGGACGCGGCTTGAGAAGGGAGGAGACGCCATTGTTGTGGCTTGTGTTGCGGAGCGAGCAGCCAGCGTGCGTACTTGGACAGAGGAAAGTCGGGGCGTCAGAGTCTGAGACACGTGGCGTTGGGGAATTATCAGCAAGAATTACACTGATACCCAACTAATAACGAATAATTATTCTTCTACGTGCTCCATAGTGCTCGGTCAATTAATAACGCGTCGAGAATCAAGCCAAACTCTCAATCACGTGTACAACATCGTGGAAGTTTGAGACTGAGACGCGATATCGGCAGACTTCAGCAATTACTGCGCTCATGCTAAGTATATTTACTTTCTTGATGCATCATTAGAGATTGTATATTTCGTGGGTAGTCTGTCGTTACATAGTGGGACGACAACAAATCCAACGTTAGTACCGCATTAATATTCATTCTCTATTTTCATAAATTTTGAGACTTAGGTAGCTTAGTTTAATGCTACATAATATCCTTTAAATTACAGCTCGTATGTAAGGAGTCAACGAGTCGTTAACTACATTCGTGTTATTCACCTCTAATGGCCTCTATGTGGAGATCCTGAGATCACGAGGACGAAGCACGAACGATGTCATAGAAATCGTCTTAAAGCTAAGACTTTTTGTACACATTTAATTATTCCATTTTATTATACATATCCATAATATTATCATATCGAATATTTACCATATGAGTTTTGGAAATTGATGTGTTTACTTAGATGATTGCTCTTTAATTCTAACAATCATTAATATTCTCTATTTGAATTTACCTATTGATTCTATAATATTTTTGGTCACAATATTCTTTACTCAACAATGAACTGGTGACGAACCACACTAGTTCCTAGACGTATATGAAGTTCTAACAATACCCCCCCCCCCCAATGTAGGTGTTTGAGGCTCTGACTTTAGTTAATTAATCATACAGTCCATTATTTATTTAAGTGATTATTCTTTCTAATACTTATCCATAGACACTGGTTCTTCCTTGTGTTTCTAATGATCACTTTTTATTAGTTTCCCTCTTTTCTCAAAAGTTGGTGGTCCTTCGTTATTATATAAACTAAGTAAGTAATCAAATAATTGAGTCAAGCCCCAGATATCCCACATTTTGGTCGACTTCGAACCGGATACATACTAATTAGTAATAACTAATCACCGTGTGAAGTAGTCTAGACTAACCACATTTATTAATTGTCTACCGGCAGTGTACCACATAGGTTAGCCTAATTCACACCAATTTATTTGCTACTTATACCTCATGTATAAGGTAGCACTCGTGGGACACAGTCAATTACCCACAACACTTAGACCTATACCTCATACTGAGGTAAGAATCTTTAGGTCACCAGGAGCAACAGCTCATAACTTCTATAATAATTCCTCACTTACACCAATTATGTGTTAACCATTGGGCTATACAAGTATTTCAATATACGGCTGTCAGCAAACTGTCCATTATAGCCTAAATTCAAACCATAATTACTGATTCACTCAAGTCAGTGGATTCATTAACATTTTAGGATCCAGTATACTAATACAAATTGCTGATCCCATATTAATTAATCATTACTAACCCTGATAACATTTTATTCCACAATTAGGAAGTACATTCAGGAGTTAAATATTATTTACGGCAGTAGAATACTTGCCAAACACAATTAATTCTCTTGTGTTCATTTAATTTCTTATACACATAATTTCTACCAGTGTATATATTATATAAAATTACAAAATCCAAAAACATAACACTATATACACATTATTGCACCACATTTATTGTAGTTATTATGCCAACCCAACAGAGGTAGGATATTTCAGACTGACACGGTACTAAGATTTGTATAAACCCAGTCTACACCATTAGCTGCATTAATAGGTAGGATTATTACCTAACTAGTACTGTTAGACAATGCTGGTGCATTATTATTTTATGTAGTGCTGACCCGAATGGGTGGGATTAACCATTTATTGTGTGATTATATTTTATTATATATTTCTATGTACATCTTTGAGTGTTACTGTAAGTTCACTACCCATCCAAGGCTGATTTTGAAGAGCTAAGCTAAGGAACACCTGTAGTGAGACCAAGGTACCACTCAAATCTTAGTTGCTTATTATTAGGTAGGTAGCTAACCTCTAAATGAGGTAAATTACAATCAGCCTCAAGAAAATATCAGGCTGTCAATAATTTTACCTGCTCTACATAAAGGAGCAAGTACCATAGCTGTCCAAGTAGCTATATAAACCCTATAAGGCTCAAATTTACAGCCAGAATGGCTACTCCTGCACAATTAAGGAGAACTTGTATTGGCCTGAGAGGTCTTCAAAATCACCTATCAAGACTACTTGACAAATGTGACAACTGTTTAGGAACCAACACAGTTGACTTCTTCGAGCTAAACATTTCCACAAAGGTGGCTAGCCAAAAATATGTCCAGGTGAAGGATCTAATCGAGTCTTATAGGAACATACTCCATAGCAGTAATACTGACCCAGACGAATTACGTCTGATAGAATCTGATCTTGCCGACTATGAAAATAAAATTCAAAACAAGTTAGATCAATAAAACAAAGTGCTTGCGACACAAAATGTTCCTGAGTGGATAGAACATTTTTGTAGTAGACCTACACCCGAGCAAGCACCCAGCTCAGATGAAATAAATGAGCTACCTCAAAATGAGGAGAATCCTCTAATCAATACTGATCACTATACAGGATCAACAACTGAAGTTCAACCTTCATTTTCTAACATCTCATCTAATACAACTTCACGTAATGATTTATTTACAGAGTCTGATCAATTTTCAGACAGCTCTTCTCAATGTTCCCTGGATTCTATAAATTCAATGCATGAGGCTACTGAAGTAACTAGCTCCTCACAGGATCCCAGAGAAACAAGTGAAGCTGCAGATGAAACTCTTAGTGAAGCTGCAATAATCAATGAATCTGAATCAGAAAATGATAAAGCTAAAGCTGCAGCAGCAGCCGAAGCTGTAATTAAAGCTGAGGCTAAGCAAGAAGCCTTAAGCAACACAAGTAATGGTCACAATTACTCACACCAGCCTTCTAGAGTAAGTGCTAACAATGAGAAGACTGTTATAAACCTTGTACACCAATTACTAGATTTGTCTTCACCAGAACAATCAGTTGACTCTTTACAAGCCTTTAGTTTTCAGCTTGAGTCACTGAGTCGACCAAGGAGCTGGTCGGCCGAGCGGACAGCACGCTGGACATGTGATCCTGTGGTCCTGGGTTCGATCCCAGGTGCCGGCGAGAAACAATGGGCAGAGTTTCTTTCACCCTATGCCCCTGTTACCTAGCAGTAAAATAGGTACCTGGGTGTTAGTCAGCTGACACTGGCTGCTTCCTGAGGGTGGAGGCCTGGTCGAGGACCGGGCCGCAGGGGACACTAAAAGCCCTGAAATCATCTCAAGATAACTGTTAAATTCTTTCAAGTAAAGAGGTGGATCACCCAACTGCTGAATGGATGACTAAAATTATCATCCAAAGAAAATTGTCTGGTGACACACTCAATAAGTTATATGTATACCAGAATGGTAACGTTCTGTAAAGGCAGGATATATTTAAAGATTTGCGCAATATAAGCAATCATTCAGCAAATCAGGCACTTAATGCCTGTTCTGAATGCACCGAAACTGTACTCACATCAGTTTCCTTACCTGGAACTCCTAAAGTGACACTGTCACTAGGTAATAAGGGTACTAATAATCGATGTAATAACAATAAGTTAAACACTGATTCATCAGTAAGGCCCAAGAGCCCCACAGGTGCTCCTAAGGGACCTAATAGTCCAAAGAGCACTCCCAAAAGCCCAGTAATGGCTCCCCAGAGTACACCAAGTACTCACAAGAGAATAAATAACAAGCAAATGCAAGCAGCAAAACCATCTCAACCAGCAGTTACTGTTTTACCTAAACTGGTAACCCCTAAACGAGCTGTAGGATGGGGAATATGCTTTTTTGCAATCAAAAACATTCTCTGTACAAATGTACTAATTACCCCAATAGACACACAAGAGTCAGACGACTCAAACAGTTACACAGATGTACTAGGTGTCTCAAATCACATGATGTTAATAGCTGTGACACCCCACTGAACACCTGCAATAGGTGTAGAAGGGGCAAGCATCATGCTGCACTGTGCAAATTAGTTAGGACAAATTATGTCAATCCTAGAATAGGAGGTAGAGAATCTACACCAGTACAGTGCTGCAAGGTGCGAGATGTGTACAGCGTAATTTCACAAGCATCTCAAGTGGATGCTGCTTTGCCTACTGCCCAACTTCAAGGAAAGAACAAAGGAGCCAAGATCACCACTCGTGGACTATTTGATCAAGGTTCCCAGAGAACTTTCATAACTCAGAAAGCGGCAGAGGCACTCAATTTACAACCAATCAGACAGGTAAAATTAAACTTGTCAGGGTTCATGATAAATAGAGGAACCCATGAATACTTAGTAGTTCAACCGCTTGTACGACTAGGTAGTCATGCCAAGGCTGTCCAAGCCATTGTTGTAGATCAAATACCTTTTGACCTAAATATTAAGGGTCTTGGATACACAGCCCACTTCCTGCAGGAACGTGAAATTAATTTGGCTGACAAAAAGTTAACGTCTGACCGCCTTAACAATGTAGATGTACTAGTAGGAGCAGACTACTATTACCAGTTCATAACTGGACATGTTAAACAATTGGGCATGAATATGCTCCAATCTGCAGGTGGCTACTTACTTACTGGCAAAGTTCTGAATGTGAACAAGCCTAAGCCTGCCAACAATAATAAATTAGTCGGCAGTAAATCAATTCTCCAGCAGCCAGCTAAAATGAGAAACACAGCTGAGTAATAAACTCAGATTGAATGTAGTACAATTAGTATTCGCCGAAATGTTTCATATCTCTGTGGAAAACCAGTGGTCCGTACCTAAACAAGTACAAGTCACAGTGACCAAGCCATTGAATCCACTGCAGACCTAGAATTATTCTCGACAAGTAATAATTGACCACACTCAGTCTCCCTAAGTAATTAATAATATTAGGCTAGAGAATCCAGCACTCCCTAGGTAATTGATAATATTATGCTAGAAATCTTGCACTCCCTAGATAATTAATAATAATAGGCTAGAGAATCTAGCAATCAATGCATCTAGCATTTCATGAATTTAGCAATACTATGAAGTCATCAAGCAACTTCTATAATTATAAATTCACTGGGACCAAGGTCCAAAATACCTGTGCTTAAGGTTTGTCAAGAAAACTTTATTAATACAATGTTTTCTGCACTAAAAGTTAGTGAAAAATACTTGCATCAATTTTTGTTTGAGTTGTTTTTCTTTCGTTTCAGCTTAATTATTGTAGGAGCGCAGCACGAACAAACTTGCAAACTTACCAATACGTAAGTGAGTCTACAGAGAACTAATAACCCGTGAAACGTTTAGGTTGGGAAAATGTTATAAGTTATCTTTGAATAGGATTAATCGTAGCAGTAATTAAATTTCCAGCAACCTTAGGTTTCCCTTTGTTTAATGCATTATCATTAAACATCAGCATTGTTAATTAACATGCTTAATGAGCTCAATACAGCTCACCTGTGAATTAAAGTAATGATTGAGTGCTTTATTGTTCCCCATGCGAATACGAGCTCAATATTGCTCGCCATGATAATTGAACACTACAATACTCCACCTCGTTAATTCGAGCTCAATATAGCTCACCCTGTTAACGAGTTCAATATAACTCACCCTGTTAACATGCTTAATGAGCTCAATATAGCTCCCAATGTTAACGAGCTCAATATAGCTCACCCTGTTAACGAGCTCAATATAGCTCACCCTATTAACATACTTAATTAGCTAATATAGCTCACCATGTTAACGAGCTCAATATAGCTCACTCTGTTAACTGTTAATGAGCTCAATATAGCTCACTCCGTTAACGAGCTCAATATAGCTCAACCTGTTCACGAGCTCAACACAGCTCCCAATGTTAATTTGAGTACATTATTGCTCACAATTTAGCTAGAGTAACTTCAATAAGAATTAGGGAGTTATCACAATTAGCTTAGTCCTCTACTTAGGTAGGTTAGAAATTTAAACCATTTATTTAGGTAGGTTTAGGCACTTTAGTTAGTGTCAACTGAGTACTAGCCTAGTCTGTACTCACAATTAATTACAGTTGACTATACTTAAAGAGACTGATTTAATAAACTCAATTTTCATTTAAAAGTTGAGGATGTATTAATGAGTTTACAGTGTCAAGCCTATGAGCTGCAATTCAAATAGTTCACGAGTCAGAATGACTAGGCTACTAATTTAACTGGCGATTCAGAATTTTCCTTGATTTTAATGAATAAACCTTTTCAGTTCTCTAATATTACACTATTTTAGCTAGTTAGCAACTTAGTTATACCTTCAGTCAGAATGACTACTGCACAGCAGTGCATATTAAATCAAGTTTCCTCATTTGATTTTGGGGTGATCATGAGGCTGCGTGATGTTATTGTCTAGTAACTCAATAGTTACAAGTCACAGGGACCCTAGACAGTGACCTTACTGTAGTGTCAAGGTCTCCTTGATCTTGAATGACCCAATAATACTTTGCCGTATAATAATGTAGAATACAACTTATACAATAATGTTATCAGTTCTTAGGAACTTTTTCTGAGTTTGCCTACGATTCAGCAACTACGTAATACACCATTACATGTCACTGTGACCCTAGTTGTTGAGTTTATTGTAAGCTCTAGAGAGTTCCTGATTACAGATAACTTAATCATCTAATATTTCAATGTTTAATCCTTTCAACGTGAATTTCTTTACAAGACTCAAATTTCTTGTATGTCCTTGACAATTACGGGACATCCGTTATGTGTGTACTAACATACTAAAATTAATACTAACTTCAGGATGGGTATGTCAGTACTCAACATTGCACTGCGACCCGAGAAATCTCCCCCCGGAGTTATGTTGGAAATTTCCAACACTAATACACTACTATTGTATTATAATAAATCATTATTATTATGTACTAACTACAGTAGTCACTAAATTTACTAACAGTAGTGTTAACATAAACTAACCATTATATCTGAGTATTAATGCTAGAATTCTTACGAAATAAAGCAATAACATTGCGTCAGATTATATCTAGTTAAACACATTTATTACCAATGTGCTAGAGAATTGAATGTGGTTCTCTAAAATCATCAGTATTCCGTGTGATAATTATTTACGGATAACATAACTCCCAATTAATTCTAAATCGAGAGTTTTTAGTTACAAGTGTTATCAAGTAATAGTTTTTCTGTCACGCGTGAATGCCATGGAGAAAACTAAAATCTTCTCCATTTCTCGTTTACCACCATAATACGAGAAAACAATAATATTTAAATCCCTAGAATCACAACCCAGTCCTTATTAAAGTATTTCAACCACAATTGCGCAAAATAGTATTATTCGTGATAAATAATTTCTGTGGTGAATGCGGGACGCGGCTTGAGAAGGGAGGAGACGCCATTGTTGTGGCTTGTGTTGCAGAGCGAGCAGCCAGCGTGCGTACTTGGACAGAGGAAAGTCGTGGCGTCAGAGTCTGAGACACGTGGCGTTGGGGAATTATCAGCAAGAATTACACTGATACCCAACTAATAACGAATAATTATTCTTCTACGTGCTCGGTCAATTAATAACGCGTCGAGAATCAAGCGAAACTCTCAATCACGTGTACAACATCGTGGAAGTTTGAGACTGAGACGCGATATCGGCAGACTTCAGCAATTACTGCGCTCATGCTAAGTATATTTTCTTTCTTGATGCATCATTAGAGATTGTATATTTCGTGGGTAGTCTGTCATTACATAGTGGGACGCAACCCGTTCTCGCAAATTCGTAAAGTCAATATTGACTTATTAAATAAGTGCATAGGTGATATACTAAACATAATAGATACCCTTAAAAAGCTTCATAGAAAACACCGACCTTACCTAACCTTGTTAGTATCTTAAGATAAGCATCTTATAGCTTCGTAATTACAATTGTTACTTAACCTATTATAGGTATAGGTTAAGTAATAATTGTAATTACGAAGCAATAAGATGCTTATCTTAACATACTAAGAAGGTTAGGTAAGGTCGGTGTTTTCTATGAAGCTTTTTAAGGGTATCTATTATGTTTAGTATATCACCTATGCACGTAGTTAATAAGTCAATATTGACTATACGAATTTGCGAGAACGGGTTGTGGGACGACAACATATCCAACGTTAGTACCGCATTAATATTCATTCTCTATTTTCATAAATTTTAAGATTTAGGTAGCTTAGTTTAATGCTACGTAATATCCTTTAAATTACAGCTCGTATGTGAGGAGTCAACGAGTCGTTAACTACATTCGTGTTATTCACCTCTAATGGCCTGTATGTGGAGATCCTGAGATCACGAGGACGATGCACGAACGATGTCACAGAAATCGTCTTAAAGCTAAGACTTTTTGTACACATTTAATTATTCCATTTTATTATACATATCCATAATATTATCATATCGAATATTTACCATATGAGTTTTGGAAATTGATGTGTTTACTTAGATGATTGCTCTTTAATTCTAACAATTATTAATATTCTCTATTTGAATTTACCTATTGATTCTATAATACTTTTGGTCATAATATTCTTTACTCAACGATGAACTGGTGACGAACCACACTAGTTCCTAGACGTATATGAAGTTCTAGCAATACCCCCCCAATGTAGGTGTTTGAGGCTCTGACATTAGTTAATTAATCATACAGTCCCTTATTTATTTAAGTGATTATTCTTTCTAATACTTATCCATAGACACTGGTTCTTCCTTGTGTTTCTAATGATCACTTTTTATTAGTTTCCCTCTTTTCTCAAAAGTGGGTTGTCCTTCGTTATTATATAAACTAAGTAATCAAATAATTGAGTCAAGCCCCAGATATCCCACAATGCTCAGCCCCTTCCATGTCTAGTGCCTTCAGTATTTCATTCACTGGCGCTTTGTCCTTATCATTCCACTCTTTCCTATTAGAGCCTTCCTGCTTTTTAATACCTACAGCTACCACTGCTCTTTTCCTTTCCAGCAGCTGGCTAGTGGAGCGAGCCGCTTCCTGCGAGGTGGCTGCTTTCATGGCTACCTCCATCACTGCAGACATTACTTCAGAGTTGTTGTTTTTTTAGCATTTCTGCAAATGTTGCTTTTAATATGGCATTCTCTTCCATAGTATTATTACCACCTTCTCCCTGGGTGGTTATCTGAGTCTCAGCATCGATACTGTTCTCTTTGAGGGCTCTAATCTCCTCATTTGCTGCTGTCAGCTCTCTTTTTAGGTTGCTTATTTCATTCTTCATTTCCTGCATCTCACTCTTGATGTCCTCCAGAAACTGCACGAACATTTCCTTCATTTTGTCGCCTGAACTTTTCCCTGTTCCCCTGTTGCCTCTGGCTGTCATGTTTGACTCTGTTCCTAGTTGTGCCGTGATAGGATTCGTCAGAAGGGCAGAGCAGGGTGGGGGAGAGAGAGATAGAGAGAGAGGGAGAGAGAGAGGGAGAGAGAGAGAGAGAGAGAGAGAGAGAAAGAGAGAGAGAGAGAGAGAGTGAGATAGAGAGAGAGAGAGAGAGAGAGAGAGAGAGAGAGAGAGAGAGAGAGAGAGAGAGAGAGAGAGAGAGAGAGAGAGAGAGAGAGAGAGACAGAGACAGAGACAGAGAGAGAGAGAGAGAGAGACAGACAGACAGACAGAGACAGAGAGAGAGAGAGGAGAGAGGGGAGAAAGTGGGAGAGAGAGGAGAGAGGGGGAGAGTATGTGTAAGGGGGGATGCGGGGGACTGGGGGGTGGTGGGGCGGTGGTGGCAACCAAATCAGGTCAGGTCTGAGGGGAGGTAAGAGAGGAGGTGGGGTATAGTAGGGGCTTGGCTCTTTCCACAAAAGGTGTTAATCCTTTCTTCCTTGACTGAACGTTTGTGTGTGCGTTTTTGCGTGTGCGTGCGTGCATACGTACGTGGGCATGCGTGCGTACGCGTGCTGCATGCGTGCGTGCGTGTGTCACGAGTTCCCGTAAGCGTTACTTCTACCCAAAATGAGCCACTTTGAGATTTGAAATATAAATACTATCCTGAACAAGAATTTGATAATATTTTACCTCACACTGTACACCTGATTAATTGACCAGAGATGGGGGGTACATACCAGTCTTCCTTTTTACTCACACAACTAGATGAGTAATGATGATGTATGGTTGACGATGGTGCTCCGTCGTCGCCTTCCACTTGGTAATTCACTAAGTGCTAGTATATTGATGATGGCGGTTCTTCTCTATCTACACAAAGCTCTGGAGTCAGTCACTGTATCGTTGTGTTACAGTTCACTAATTTACTTTTCCACTGATCACAGTCACCACCCAACAAAACACAATCAGGTAGTTCCACGGCGGGTCGTCCCACCTGGCCGTCAGGTCAGGTCGCTCCACGCGGTCCTCCACTCTGTATATGCACCGGTGATGCCCCTAGCTCCACTTTGGTTTCTTCGCGCTATCGCTAGCGATATGACTATGCTATGTTGCACCCTGGTAGCTACACAATGCGAGAGGCCAAATACTATGATCCAACCACTGTACTCCTTCAATGTCCCGAGAAATTGGCGAATTTCCGTGGACCTCACTAATCGTGTGTGTCTCCTACCAACTCCCGGCCTACTGTGTGTGTGTGTGTGTGTGTGTGTGTGTGCGTGTGTGTGTGTGTGTGTGTGTGTGTGGGTGTGTGTGTTTGTTTGTGTGTGGTACCTAATACGCACTCCTGGCATACTATGTAAGGCCTGATTTGCCTAATATGATTAGTTTTCCTAAAGGTATATATTTTTATATGTTGTTTGCTTATGAAATGATAAAGATTTCATTATATTATATATAATTAAATACATTTTAATATGAGTTAAAACTAACAAATAAATACAACCAAACCTAACAAAACCTAACCATCCTATCATAACCTAACCTAAACTAATATAACTAAGCCAGTAATTAATATTCTGAATATTATGTAATAATGCTAATTAAAATAAACCAATTGGTAGAAATTTTTAAAATAATAATAACACTGCCTATTAGGCAAATCGGGCTTTGCATAGTAGGCTAAGTAGAGCATTTTGACTATTAGGTAGGACATATATATATTTATTGAAATTTATGAACACAGTAATTTTTATTTAAAAAGTAACAAAATAAATTGTCAGAAAACGTTCAAATTAAGGAGTGCACCTTCCAATTTTGTTAAGTATCTTAATGATAAGTCAATAAAACATGTACTTTACATCATCGTTAAGTTAACAAATATATTTAATGAGAGTTTGCTTGTGTTTGAGATAGGATAAAATACCTGTGCTGGAACCTGTATCTCGTTAAACACTTAGCTGGAGAGTTGAGAGGTTTGCCACTATAGTTCCAGAGATGAAAAGTATAAGATACCAGGAAAGACTATACGAGTTATACCTTACTCTCCTGATAGAGAGAAGAATCATCGAAGACTTGATTACCACATACAAAATACGCAGCTGAATAATCAGTGAAAACTAGAACAGACTGTTGTTCATGGAAATAACACGAACAAAGGGATACAAATAAAACAAAGTACCTATTTGAACCACAGAGGCACTGTAAATAATTTTTCAGTGCCAGCATATTGAACAAGTGAAATGATTAAAGTGCCGAATTATTGGAGGCAAACTCCATACATTACATCTTTATATGTAGATATGACAGAACCCAATAGACACTTAAACCTATTCACAAGTTGATGAAGGGTTGGAAGGCGGTGTCATAAAAACAGGTATTCTGCCTTATTCCACGTAAATACAGCTAGGTGAGTACAACAGAAATCTGCTAACAGATATCACATAACATAAGAGAGATGTGCAAACATTTATCTGATAATCTGAGAAAGATGTGCAAACAGTTATCATATAATATAAGAGAGATGTGGTAACAGTTATATGATAATATGAGAGAGATGTGGAAACAGTTATCTGATTATATGAGAGAGATGTGCAAACAGTTTTCAGACAACATAAGAGATGTGCAATCTGATAACATAAGGGAGGTGTACCACTAGTTATCTGATAACATAAGTGAGGTGTACCAAGGGTTATCTGATAACATAAGTGAGGTATACAAATAATTATCTGATAACATAAGGGAGGTGTACCAATAGTTATGTGATATCATAAGGGAGGTGTACCAATAGTTATCTGATAACATAAGTTAGGTGTACCAATAGTTATCTGATAACATAAGAGATGTGTACTAATAGTTATCTGATATCATACAGGAGGTGTAACAATAGTTATCTGATAACAATAGTGAGGTGTACTAAAAGTTATCTGATAACATGTGTGGTGTACTAAGAGTTTTCTGATAACGTAAGTACTAAGAGTTATCTGATAACATAAGTACTAAGAATTATCTGATAACATAAGTACTAAGAGTTGTCTGATAAAATAAGTACTAAGAGTTATCTGATAACATAAGTACTAAGAATTATCTGATAACATAAGTACTAAGAGTTGTCTGATAACATAAGTACTAAGAGTTGTCTGATAACGTAAGTACTAAAAGTTGTCTGATAACATTAGTACTAACAGTTATCTGATAACATAAGTACTAAGAGTTGTCTGATAATGTAACGGGGGGTGGGGGAAATAGCTCTATCTAGTCCATTATTCCACCCCCCCCCCCCAGTTAACTAACGAGGCCGGGGAGAACAGCTCTCTCCAGTCCTTTATCCCGTCCCCAGTTAGCTAACTAATCTAGAGCACCTCCAGAGTTCCTAAGGCAACCTCTCTCGTTCAACACCTTGTAACCTAGGTATTTGACTACCTAGGTGCTAAGACTACAAGGCGCCGTAACTTGATCAACTACCCGAAACTCTAGAGAGAACTCTAGAATACAGAATCATTGCCACAAACGTATAAGAGAAAACGAAAGGAAAGAAATGAATAGTGAAGTAATTAGTGAGAGTTTGGGGTGAGAGGCAGAGAGGTCGGAGGAGCGAGGAGGGTCATTAGTTGAAAGTGAGAGTTTAGAGAGGGGTGGAGGGAGAGGTGTAGATAGGTAGAAGTAGAAGAGTAGATAGTAGAAGTAGAAGAGTAGATAGTAGAAGACGAAATGCTGCCACCATCCATTCTAGACCATTACATACAAGACAAGGAATGGAACTTGTCTGTATCACAATATTCTCAAAAGATGTTATTACCATGTATCAACTCCAAACATAGGGGACATAGTTAAAGGCCATTTAAATAATAAATTCAATTATTTTTCACATACTAAGTATCATACTTTAAGCCATGTTCAAGAACTATATAGGTAAAGTGAGTCATCCTCCAAGAATCTGAGAACACTACAACTGACTGCCCCTGATCATCACACAGCATTTGTAAACACGACTAAGTCACCTTAATGTTCAACTCACCAAGTGTCTTTCCTATAGCTGGAAAGAGAGGGGGGGGGAGTCTGCAGCTGTCAGGCAGCTTCACCCCCGTCCGACCGACAGCCTGTCTCGGCTGTTGTCGTCCTGCTCTGCTGCCTGGTCTTCTGTCTTGTTAATGCTAATGCTCTCGAATCGATAGCTCTCCGAGAATATATTGGGGGAACCTAGTAGCTAACTCCGCCCACAAGTAGATAGCCTCCGGCTCTCTACCAAGCCACTCCTTAAACGTCGGCATGTTTGAAGGCTACCAGGCTCCAATTATGAGATTAGTAGAAGTAAGGTGAAATTCGCATGATCTGACCTCAGGTCACTTGGGGTCATTAACTTTTATAGGTGTGAAACTCAGGCCGACCAAGCTGGCGCCTTCCCAAATCCCTGTCTGTGACTCATGTTCTATATATATTTTAAATAAACTAAACCAAACACCTTACAGTGTTACAATAACATGAGTACTAAGAGTTGTCTGATAACATAAGTACTAAGAGTTATCTGATAACATAAGTATCTTGTGGTTATCTTGAGATGATTTCGGGGCTTTAGTGTCCCCGCGGCCCGGTCCTCGACCAGGCCTCCACCCCCAGGAAGCAGCCCGTGACAGCTGACTAATACTCAGGTACCTATTTACTGCTAGGTAACAGGGGCATAGGGTGAAAGAAACTCTGCCCTTTGTTTCTCGCCGGCGTCCGGGATCGAACCCGGGACCACAGGATCACAAATCCAGCGTGCTGTCCGCTCAACTGACCGGCTCCCAACACGTACTAAGAGTTGTCTGACAACATAAGTACTAAGAGTTGTCTGATACCATAAATACTAAGGAACAAATCCACAAGGGCCGTGACGATATAATATAAGTACTAAGAGTTGTCTGATAACATAAGTACTAGGAGTTGTCTGATAACATAAGTACTAGGAGTTGTCTGATAACATAAGTACTAGGAGTTGTCTGTTTACAAAGAATGTTAGCACACCTCTGTTAGCAGAGGTGCTAACATTCTTCTGATAAATCATCAAAGATGTGCTAACAGGGAAGCTAAAATACAAAAGATAGGTGCTAACAGAAGTCTTAAAGAACAACAGAACAGTGGTCGTAAGGCACAACAGAGATATGATAACAGTATTTGTATAGCACAACAGAGATATGATAACAGTGTTCGTATATCACAACAAATACATGATAACAGTGGTCATATAGCACAACGGTGATATGATAACAGTGGTCGTATAGCACAACGGTGATATGATAACAATGGTCGTATAGCACAACATAGATATGATAACAGTGGTTGTATGGCACAACAGAGATAAGATAACAGAAATCGTCTAGCACAACAGAGATATGATAACAGTGATCGTATCACAACAGAGATATGATAACCGTGGTGGTATAGCACAACAGAGATATGATAACAATGTTGGTATAACACAGAAGATATATGATAACAGTGGTCGTATGGCACAACTGTGAGGTGCTGCAGGTGATGTTATAGAATCACAGGACACAACTGTGAGGTGCTGTAGGTGATGTTATAGCATCACAGGACACAACTGTGAGGTGCTGCAGGTGATGTTATAGCATCAAAGGACACAACTGTGAGGTGCTGCAGGTGATGTTATAGCATCAAAGGACACAACTGTGAGGTGCTGCAGGTGATGTTATAGCATCAAAGGACACAACTGTGAGGTGCTGCAGGTGATGTTATAGCATCAAAGGACACAACTGTGAGGTGCTGCAGGTGATGTTATAGCATCACAGGACACAACTGTGAGGTGCTGCAGGTGATGTTATAGCATCACAGGACACAAGTGTGGAGGAAACTGTGTGTGAGGAATAGTTCAACTTGCCTCAGCCTCCAGCTCTGGCGCCACGCTGACGCCCATTCTGGTCGGCTCTACCTTCAGCAATATCTGCACTGCCGCCGCTGCCTAGGGGTTGTACGCTGTGTTATTAGCTCATAATCTAGCTCATAACCCCGGAGTGGTAAGGCGGGGTTATGAGCTGTAGACCATGAGTTGGATGATTGGGTGGCAGGACGAAATTGTATACAAGGGAGTTGTAAATTTGTGTCATTGGGTGGAATGGCAGGGTTATGATTGCTGGGATCCAAGTTGTGATAGGCATGGTTGACATTTGGAGAACGTAAGGTTTATTTCTGTGGGTTATTTTGAGGTTGTAAGTTGCCATATGGAGTTAAAGGGCAAGGTTTCAAGTAGATTGGTGTAAGTTGTATAACTTAGTGGAGGGGCAGAGCTAGGAGCTGGGTGTTGTAAGTTGTATAGCTGGATGGAGGGGGGCGACGGAGCTGGGTGTTGTAAGTTATATAACTGGGTGCAGGGGCGGTGCTGGGAGCTAGGTGCTGTAAATTGTGTAGCTGGGTGGAGGGGTGGAGCTGCGTGTAGTAAGTTGTGTAACTGGGTATAAGGGCGGGGCTGGGAGCTGGGTGTTGTAAGTTATATAACTGGGTGCAGGGGCGGTGTTGGGAGCTAGGTGCTGTAAATTGTGTAGCTGGATGGAGGGGTGGAGCTGCGAGTAGTAAGTTGTGTAACTGGGTATAAGGGCGGGGCTGGGAGCTGGGTGTTGTAAGTTGTCTTACTGGGTGTTGGTGTGGGAAAAACTGACTCATGGCATTTATTGATTTGGTTACTATTTATTAATTTATATAGTAATCTATTTCGTACGTTATTTTTTTTAAACAGACTGTGTAATGTTTAAAATGGACTGTGCGAGTTTGTTCCAACACATTAGAAACGATTTCTTATTTTTAATAACAAATTTATTGTGGATTATTATTTATATATATAGTCAGCCAATCGAAATTATTGATTGGTAGACATTCACTACAAGAGCAAGACTACATGATTAGTAAAATAATTGAGAACGCCTTATCTGTATGGTACTTTTAGCCTGCACAACAAGATATGAATACGGATGATCACGCCAACCAATACTCATCGCGGGTGAGGCTAGCATCATAACATGTTACTTGTTATACCAGGTAATCGTTATTAAGTCTTCTTAAGGTTATCACGGATCACCTTCCGGAAATATACTTCCGGAAGTATACATCGTAACTAATGCAATGACAGAATTATTAGTACATTATTTTCTGAGGCTCACCCAATTGTGGGTGTTCACAGGCAACATAACCATATCAGCAGAATTACACAATGAAATAAGAGTTCTACTAATCATTTAGTATACTGTACAGGTATAATGCCTTTCATGGATACAATGGTGTCGATTTATGCAGATAAATTCTTCAACAATAACTTGTTGTTCCTCAAGTAATCGGGAGCTCTACATGACACATTTTAACTGTCCAGGGATAAAATGGCTACTTCCATTCTCCCTCATGCATCCGGTGTTCTCCAGATCAAGTATGATTCTGGGACTGAACTGGGAACTGTGACATTAGTCACAGTGACTTGAAGCTTGTTCAGGTTACTGGTCACTGATTAGCCAATGAGGCCCATGGAATACATCTCGAATAAATAATAAATATATCAAATCAGTCGTCGAAATTTATATAGTACGTTGCTACCTTTTGCTTATTTGCTGGAGTTCATTTGGCTGACAAATTGTGGTTAAATTTGGTTTAATTTAGAGGATTGAATGTAGTCAATCATTTAAGTCAAGTATGGTTCTGAGACTGCAGTGGGTTTAGTGACACTGATCGCAGTGACTTGTAGCTATTTAGGCTACTGGTCACTGATTAAAGCTCATTAAGCCTAAGAAGGCATAGGCTTCCTGGGGCTTAATACTGGGCCTGAGAGTAATTTGCCATTGCAGAATTTAACATGTTTATATCCTGATATTTAGTTGGGCTAATAATAAATTTGTTATAGTTGTCTGCACCTACAAGGATTCCGATATCGCTGAGGTGATCAGACTTAATTTTATCTGCCAATTTTATTCGCCTATTTCTCGGGAATTTGGCAGTAGCTCTAAGACCTTGTACATGTAGGTCGGTTGGAATTGTGTTCAACGCAATTGCTTGTCCTTGACAGTCATAGCTGCCTACTAACGGTTGTGCCAGGTTTTCTCCACCTTGATGTGGATGTTATTTTTTTATGTTTATTTGGGGGTATTTGTTTGACCCTGTGGTTTACTATTATTTATTATTTCTTAAGGCTCACAAGAGGTTTTAACTTCCTCATTCGCCCGAGGTTTGTCTATAGCAGAATGTGTGAATAATTCATCTAGTATATCACTGGACACTTTTCGTTGAATGCCTACTTTGGTCGTCCACTCAGCAGTGATTATGTCAACCTTAAGACTCAATGTTCTTAGTAGTGATTCAAACTCCAAGCTAAAGGCTTGTAGTGAGTCAGCAGTCTGATCAGGTTGAGGTAAGTCCATCAATTGTAGTAACAGTCCACAACGGGCTCACCATAGCTCGTGTTACTTGGAACTTTTTGTTCTAGGTAGTGAATCTTAAACAACAACATCAATTGTAGTACTAGATGTATGACACCTTTCTCCTTGTCAGCATTACCCCTAGGGAGCTGGATTTGGAGATATGTGCTGTCACTATTTTAATTTAAATTTTCTACTTCTGGTTCAGCTTCACCATTAATTTCAGTTTGGAGGCACGTTAACTGAGTAGCATCAGGTATTGGGGTTTCAGAACCCAAAGAGAATGGGTAAATTATCTGAGAATTGCTCAATTTCTGGTTGTATAATATTGGATGAAGCTGTAGTGGATAATGGATTTATACTTATTTGCTCTTGGAACTGTAAAATTCTACCCAGACGTTCTTGGAACTCCTCCTATAAATGTACCGTTTGGGCGAACGTGTTTATTTGGTCTGGGTGCATATTTTGTTGGTTGAGGCTTTGAACATAATAATTTGCTGCCTCTGCAGCCCTTATGTGTTTTTGTTTAGCCACCTCTGAGTGGCTTTCAAGTACTTCTGAGTAGGGAAATAAGTGCCTAGAACCGCGCGCGGCATCTGCCCTGGTGGCTCTCTAGAGAGCCAGCTGGGCAGGTGGCGTGCAGGTGTCTAGTCACAAAGGGTTTGGGGGGATTTTCCCGGAAGTTTGGCGCGTGTCGGACGCGTGTGAGCGTCCGGTGTTTGGGTATGTGGTGAGGAAAGATGGGAGGTCATGTTGTTGTGGGTGTAGGAGAGTATGTGGACTATGTGGTAGAGTAAGAAATACGAGGATATGAGTGGAATAAGAGGAAAGAGTAAATGAATATGTATGTGTGTTTGCCGTAGACTTAATCCTGTGTGAAGATAATAGTTGTTGATGATAGTAAGCTATGTAGAGGATGAGTGAGAGGGGACCCAACATAGGTATGTTGTTTTGGGTGGGGGGAGGGGTGAGGGAGGGAGGGAGGGATGGATGGAAGGGTGAGGGGAGCTTCCCCTCGTCGTGAGACTGCTCGGGGTCATTTGCGGATTTTGACAAACCATTAGCTCCCCCTACAGGAAGTCGTAAGTGGCAGAGGAGGGTATGAGAGAGCAGAGTCCAGGAGG
This sequence comes from Procambarus clarkii, assembly GCF_040958095.1. Lineage (NCBI taxonomy): Eukaryota > Metazoa > Arthropoda > Malacostraca > Decapoda > Cambaridae > Procambarus > Procambarus clarkii. The sequence goes on along the minus strand of NC_091198.1, from coordinate 1,746,434 downwards.
AGGGATGTGGTCCATTTGCCTTGCTTTTCGATGTCTTAAGACAAGACTTGGAGATGTTCACCCCAGCATGGCCCTACCTCCACTGCGATTCTGTTAAGGAGGGAGCGAGGATCATACTCCGCCAGCAGGGGGTCCACCTGTCATCATCAATCACCCCCACCCCTCCCATACCATCAGGGGGGCCCCCTCTCCATCCCCTCCATTACCTTCTAGAGTGGGGCACCTCTCTTCCCCTTACCTTCTAGAGTGGTACGGACCAGGATCACATACCAGTCACATCGACCTGAGAAGTGCCACCACACGGCACATCACTTAGTAAACTCAGTCAAAGTCACTAGGTTAGCGTTTACTAAAAGAGGGAAACATTTCACATCGTCACGGAGACGCGATCTCTACCTACAATCGTTCTTCTTAACTGTGATCATTGAAATGTATGCATGTTTACTCAATCTCCATCACCTCTTCTTCCTACAGTCATTACTGTTGTGCAGAGCTTGTATCACACAACGGCGTTATCATAGCAAGTCAATGTCATAGAATGTTCAAGACTCCTGAATGAATGAACCGGCAGTCCCTCTCGCTGAGGTCTAACCTTCGCGGCGGTTTGAGACGTTGTGAGATGGACAAGGTAATGGGGTGGCCTTACCCTCTCCCCATCCACCCCCACCAAACCCCTACCCCCTCCCACCCCCCTCCTCTCTCCATACCATCAACCATTGTTCTGTGCAAAACCTTTAGTATTTTTTCTGATCATATGTATAACCTTGTATTGCAATGTGACCAACATGGTATCATCATTCTTTGCTCAAATAGCATTTTTTTTTTAAATATCCAGTCATAAGCTGGTCTTCAATCTTATTATTATAACAAATCATAATTTGTTGTAAACACAACTGCATGGGATATACATAGCAGTCAGTCAGTCAGTCAGTCAGTGGTTTCTCTCTGTATATATATCTCTCTCTATATCTCTCTATATCTCTCTCTCTACATCTCTCTCTCTATATATATCTCTCTATATTTCTCTCTCTCTATCTATATATCTCTCTCTCTATCTATATATCTCTCTCTCTATCTATATCTCTCTCTCTCTCTCTCTCTCTCTCTCTCTCTCTCTCTCTCTCTCTCTCTCTCTCTCTCTCTCTCTCTCTCTCTCTCTCTCTCTCTCTCTCTCTCTCTCTCTCTCTCCAGATCATTTAATAGTTGGGGAAAGTAACATCATTTCCTTTCTCCTGCTGCTGCTGTTCACGTATCTTTCTCCATTTCACTTAGACTGACAGCGCATCAGAGGATGGACGACTAATGTCAATTTTCGAGCCCCCATCACTCTCACCCTTATAACCTTGTAAGGTAGCACGACCAATATGCTAACTTCGTTCTTTGCCCAAATAACATTTTAAGAGTAACGAGCAACTTTCTGTCCGATGTCTGAATAATGAAATGTACACCATGTTTAACCATTACATCCAAACACAATAAAAGATTACCACAAGCTTGTTTAGTTCTTGTATCACATAACGCAACGTAAGCGTTTATTCAACAACTGATAGACATAGCATAATATAGCTTCATATTCACTGTGGTAAAACAAACATGCACATCACGGTCAGTCCTCGCTTTACATCAAACGCGCCGTTCATTCTCTCTCCATTAGGCGAGTAAACATATATACGACAATATGGAAAAACACAGTCTTGATACTATTATTAAATTGACTTGTTCATTATCCCCGAGTTTAAGGCTGTCTCTCTTAAGACCTACATCATCCAATGTAAACACCAATCGATGAGAATAAGACCGGGTGAGTCGATAGTGAAATAGCTCTGGACTATGGCTATTTTCAGTTCTTGTAACACAGTCAATGTAGCGTAATGGGAAAACAGTCTTTCTACTGCCTACATAAATAGCGTTTGAAAATGTATGCAAGTCTAGACAATCTCCTATAGCCCTTACATTCTAAACACAAATAAAATATTAGCACACGCTTGCATCGCATTATATCATCATTAAGTAACGTGGAGATCAACTTTCTGGCTGTTGTCCGAATATCATTATTGAAATGTGAACCCCATTTAGCCAAACACAATATCTCCATTACATCTCATAGCATATGAATATTACGGTATACCAGTTTTAACCCTCTATAACACAATGTAACGTAACGTAACGTAACGCAAATCAACTTTCTACAGACCAAATATCGTTTTTAAATGAAAGTATGACTTAGTCCATCTTCATTACATCTCTCACCATATAAAATATTGGCGTCTACCAGTTTTAGCCCTCTGTAACACAATGTAACGCAACGTAACGTAACGCAAATCAACTTTTTGCAGTCCAAAATGTCATTTGAAACGGAAAGTGAGGGTTAGTCCATCTTCATTACATCTCTCACCATATAAAATATTGGCGTCTACCAGTTTTAGCCCTCTGTAACACAATGTAATGCAACGTAACGTAACGCAAATCAACTTTTTGCAGTCCAAAATGTCCTTTTTTTAAATGAAAGTATGACTTAGTCCATCTCTTACCATATAAATATTAGCCTCTACCCCTTTTAACCCTCTGTAACACAATGTAACACAACGTAACGTAACGCAAATCGACTTTTTACAGTCCAAAATGTCATTTTTAAATGAAAGTATGACTTAGTCCATCTCTTACCATATAAATATGGGCCTCTACCCCTTTTAGCCCTCTGTAACACAATGTAACACAACGTAACGTAACGCAAATCAACTTTTACAATCCAAAATGTCATTTTTAAATGAAAGTATGACTTAGCCCATCTCCATTACATCTCTTACCATATAAATATTGACCTCTACCAGTTTTAGCCCTCTAACACAATGTTACGTAACGTAACGTAACGCAAATCAACTTTTGCAGCCCAAAATGACATTTTTAAATAAAAGTACGACTTAGTCCATCTCCATTACATCTCCTTCCATATGAATATTACGGACTACCAGTTTTAGCCCTCTGTAACACAATGTAACGTAACGTGGAAAATCAACTTTGTCGGATGACCAAATAACATTATTGAAAATGACATCCATGTTTAGCCATTACATCCAAACACAAGAAAAATATTACCGCTTTTCTTGAGAAACTTATATGTGGAGATCATATCTCCAGAGACCACACAATAAGCCACACATCACACATCTTCTGTTTTCAAATCGCAGCTCGCATCTAATTTAATGTTATTTTTTTTTTTTGCAGAAACTATGTTTTGAGAATATGCTCAATGTCGGCAATTACTATTCGTATCATCAATCTCCTTTCAGTCAATAAAATTCACATTTCATATCGCGTGTGTAGATTAGAGAGAGAAGGCAAACATAGCTTGCAGCTAGTCAAAACTTATCATAACAGATATGATTTCACAGAGTTTTCAACCTTTGCCATTTTTTCAATGTTTTCTCTTCACTCGTGCTAAGTGAGTCAGACAAAATGTGACATTTCATTTCATTATTACCCAGGCAATATGCTATTAGCTAGATAGTCAAAACATATAACAAACATTATTTCACAGGAATTTTTTTCTAGCAAATATGATTCCTTTAAGCAGTTCAACACATCAAACACCAGCAGTCCGCAAATTCCCGTTAGTCAATAAACATCTTTTACAGTATTTCTTGACTAAAATAGCACTCCAAAACATAAGTGGTCATTTTTATTCTCACTGTCACACTATAGTCAATAATTTGTTTCGCAGAGTGACAAGTTATGTCTAGTGACGAGATTTCACGGTGAGCATAGTTTAAGAGAGTTCACACTGTATTAATTACGGTCATGGGTATCTTATGTTATGTTTATGAAGATCATTACTTCTTATTTTTAACATTTTTTCTTACCACACAGCTTTTCCGTCTTCTCTTATTCTTTTTCAAATAAAGTTCGCATACTGTTTTCCAGCAGATTGGCTTCACATTACATATATTAATCAATTTTCAAATTCAGTTCAGTTTCTTTTCAATATCACAGCTTTGTTGTCCCCCTGCCAGTATCTAGTTCAAGACCTCTTATTATCATTGTCATTAATACTGCTATCATCAACCATGTATTGGATGTCTCAGACATTCAGTTAACAACAACTTAGTAAGTGTTTAATGAACGCGAGAATCACTTCATGTGCGCTCATTTTAGTTTAGTTTAAAGTTTTCCGTCTTGAATTAATACTACTATCACCAACTATGTATTGGATAGCTCAGACATTCAGTTAACATCTCAGTAAGTGAAAATCACTTCATGTGAGCTCATTTTTAGTTTAGGATATGGTTTTTCCATCGTGAAATACTATTATCATTAACCAGGTATTGGGTAGCTCTACCATTCAGTTTACATCTCAGTAACTGTTTACTGAACATTGCTATCCCTCCTTGCGACCTCATTTTTTAGTTAAAAGTTTCTCCAGCGTAAAAAATAAAATATTACTATCACCAGCCATGTATTGGGTGGGTCAACCATTCAGTTTACAACTCAGTAACAGTTTACTAAACATAGATATCCCTCCATGTGACCTCATTTTTTTAGTTTAAAGTTTCTCCATCGTAAAAAATAAAATATTACTATCACCAGCCATGTATTGGATGGCTCAACCATTCAGTTTACATCTCAGTAACTGTTTACTGAACATTGTTATCCCTCCATGCGACCTCATTTTTTAGTTTAAAGTTTCTCCATCGTAAATAAAAAATAAAATATTACTATCACACACCTCATATTGACCGGCTACAGCATTCAGTTTACAACTCAGTAAGTGTTTACTGAATGCAAAATCGCTACATGTGTGGTCATTTAGTGTAAAGTTTCTCAATCTTAAAATATTGCTATCATCATCAACCATGCATTGACCGGCTCCAGCATTCAGTTTACAACTCAGTAAGTGTTTACTGAATGCAAAATCACTATATGTGTGGTCATTTAGTGTAAAGTTTCTAAATCTTAAAATATTACTATCATCATCAACTATGCATTGGCTTGCTTAGTCTTTCAGTTTACAACTCAGTGAGTGTTAACTGAACGTGGAAATTATCACGTGTGAGCTTTTAGTTTAGTTTTAAGTTTCACATTCAATTAAATACTATCATCAACCCCGTATTGGGCTGTCGGGCATTCAGTTATCCACTCGGCGAGTGTTTACTGAACGTCGAAATCATTTCCTGTGTGGCCATTTTTTACTTGAACCCGTCTCCACTCCAAACCGGACCTGCGGTCCGAGTTATGATAAGTTATGAACAGTTATGACTGTTATGATAAGTTTTGACTAGCTGCAAGCTATGTTTGCCTTCTCTCTCTAATCTACACACGCGATATGAAATGTGAATTTTGTTGACTGAAAGGAGATTGATGATACGAATAGTAATTGCCGACATTGAGCATATTCTCAAAACATAGTTTCTGCAAAAAAAAAATAACATTAAATTAGATGCGAGCTGCGATTTGAAAACAGAAGATGTGTGATGTGTGGCTTATTGTGTGGACTCTGGAGATATAATCTCCACATATAAGTTTCTCAAGAAAAGCGGTAATATTTTTCTTGTGTTTGGATGTAATGGCTAAACATGGATGTCATTTTCAATAATGTTATTTGGTCATCCGACAAAGTTGATTTTCCACGTTACGTTACATTGTGTTACAGAGGGCTAAAACTGGTAGTCCGTAATATTCATATGGAAGGAGATGTAATGGAGATGGACTAAGTCGTACTTTTATTTAAAAATGTCATTTTGGGCTGCAAAAGTTGATTTGCGTTATGTTACGTTACGTAACATTGTGTTAGAGGGCTAAAACTGGTAGAGGTCAATATTTATATGGTAAGAGAAGTAATGGAGATGGGCTAAGTCATACTTTCATTTAAAAATGACATTTTGGATTGTAAAAGTTGATTTGCGTTACGTTACGTTGTGTTACACTGTGTTACAGAGGGCTAAAAGGGGTAGAGGCCCATATTTATATGGTAAGAGATGGACTAAGTCATACTTTCATTTAAAAATGACATTTTGGACTGTAAAAGTTGATTTGCGTTACGTTACGTTGTGTTACATTGTGTTACAGTGGGTTAAAAGGGGTAGAGGCTAATATTTATATGGTAAGAGATGGATTAAGTCATACTTTCATTTAAAAAAATGACATTTTGGACTGCAAAAAGTTGATTTGCGTTACGTTACGTTGCGTTACATTGTGTTACAGAGAGCTAAAACTGGTAGACGCCAATATTTTATATGGTGAGAGATGTAATGAAGATGGACTAACCCTCACTTTCCGTTTCAAAATGACATTTTGGACTGCAAAAAGTTGATTTGCGTTATGTTACTTTGCGTTACATTGTGTTACAGAGGGCTAAAACTGGTAGACGCCAATATTTTATATGGTGAGAGATGTAATGAAGATGGACTAAGTCATACTTTCATTTAAAAACGATATTTGGTCTGTAGAAAGTTGATTTGCGTTACGTTACGTTACGCTACATTGTGTTATAGAGGGTTAAAACTGGTATACCGTAATATTCATATGCTATGAGATGTAATGGAGATATTGTGTTTGGCTAAATGGGGTTCACATTTCAATAATGATATTCGGACAACAGCCAGAAAGTTGATCTCTACGTTACTTAATGATGATATAATACGATGCAAGCGTGTGCTAATATTTTATTTGTGTTTAGAATGTAAGGGCTATAGGAGATTGTCTAGACTTGCATACATTTTCAAACGCTATTTATGTAGGCAGTAGAAAGACTGTTTTCCCATTACGCTACATTGACTGTGTTACAAGAACTGAAAATAGCCATAGTCCAGAGCTATTTCACTATCGACTCACCCGGTCTTATTCTCATCGGTTGGTGTTTACATTGGATGATGTAGGTCTTAAGAGAGACAGCCTTGAACTCGGGGATAATGAACAAGTCAAATTAATAATAGTATCAAGACTATGTTTTTCCATATTGTCGTATATATGTTTACTCGCCTAATGGAGAGAGAATGAACGGCGCTTTTGAGGTAAAGCGAGGACTGACCGTGATGTGTATGTTTGTTTTACCACAGTGAATATGAAGCTATATTATGCTATGTCTATCAGTTGTTGAATAAACGCTTACGTTATGTTATGTGATACAAGAACTAAACAAGCTTGTGGTAATCTTTTATTGTGTTTGGATGTAATGGTTAAACATGGTGTACATTTCATTATTCAGACATCGGACAGAAAGTTGCTTGTTACTCTTAAAATGTTATTTGGGCAAAGAACGAAGTTAGCATATTGGTCGTGCTACCTTACAAGGTTATAAGGGTGAGAGTGATGGGGGCTCGAAAATTGACATTAGTCGTCCATCCTCTGATGCGCTCTCAGTCTAAGTGAAATGGAGAAAGATACGTGAACAGCAGCAGCAGGAGAAAGGAAATGATGTTACTTTCCCCAACTATTAAATGATCTGGAGAGAGAGAGAGAGAGAGAGAGAGAGAGAGAGAGAGAGAGAGAGAGAGAGAGAGAGAGAGAGAGAGAGAGAGATATAGAGAGAGAGATATATAGAGAGGGATAGATATAGAGAGATAGATATAGAGAGACAGATATAGAGATAGATATAGAGAGAGAGAGAGATAGAGAGAGAGATATAGATAGAGAGAGAGATATATAGATAGAGAGAGATATAGAGAGATATATATAGAGAGAGAGATGTAGAGAGAGATATATAGAGAGATATAGAGAGAGATATATATATACAGAGAGAAACCACTGACTGACTGACTGACTGCTATGTATATCCCAAGCAGTTGTGTTTACAACAAATTATGATTTGTTATAATAATAAGATTGAAGACCAGCTTATGACTGGATATTTAAAAAAAAAAATGCTATTTGAGCAAAGAATGATGATACCATGTTGGTCACATTGTGATACAAGGTTATACATATGATCAGAAAAAATACTAAAGGTTTTGCACAGAACAATGGTTGATGGTATGGAGAGAGGAGGGGGGTGGGAGGGGGTAGGGGTTTGGTGGGGGTGGATGGGGAGAGGGTAAGGCCACCCCATTACCTTGTCCATCTCACAACGTCTCAAACCGCTGCGAAGGTTAGACCTCAGCGAGAGGGACTGCCGGTTCATTCATTCAGGAGTCTTGAACATTCTATGACATTGACTTGCTATGATAACGCCGTTGTGTGATACAAGCTCTGCACAACAGTAATGGCTGTAGGAAGAAGAGGTGATGGAGATTGAGTAAACATGCATACATTTCAATGATCACAGTTAAGAAGAACGATTGTAGGTAGAGATCGCGTCTCTGTGACGGTGTGAAATGTTTCTCTCTTTTAGTAAACGCTAACCTAGTGACTTTGACTGAGTTTACTAAGTGATGTGCCGTGTGGTGGCACTTCTCAGGTCGATGTGATGGTATGTGATCCTGGTCCGTACCACTCTAGAAGGTAAGGGGAAGAAGGGTGCCCCACTCTAGAAGGTAATGGAGGGGATGGAGAGGGGGCCCCCCTGATGGTATGGGAGGGGTGGGGGTGATTGACGATGACAGGTGGACCCCCTGCTGGCGGAGTATGATCCTCGTTCCCTCCTTAACGGAATCGCAGTGGAGGTAGGGCCATGCTGGGGTGAACATCTCCAAGTCTTGTCTTAAGACATCGAAAAGCCCTTAAGGCAAATGGACCACATCCCTCCTCCTGGACTCTGCTCTCTCATACCCTCCTCTGCCACTTACGACTTCCTGTAGGGGGAGCTAATGGTTTGTCAAAATCCGCAAATGACCCCGAGCAGTCTCACGACGAGGGGAAGCTCCCCTCACCCTTCCATCCATCCCTCCCTCCCTCCCTCACCCCTCCCCCCACCCAAAACAACATACCTATGTTGGGTCCCCTCTCACTCATCCTCTACATAGCTTACTATCATCAACAACTATTATCTTCATACAGGATTAAGTCTACGGCAAACACACATACATATTCATTTACTCTTTCCTCTTATTCCACTCATATCCTCGTATTTCTTACTCTACCACATAGTCCACATACTCTCCTACACCCCCAACAACATGACCTCCCATCTTTCCTCACCACATACCCAAACACCGGACGCTCACACGCGTCCGACACGCGCCAAACTTCCGGGAAAATCCCCCCAAACCCTTTGTGACTAGACACCTGCGCGCCACCTGCCCAGCTGGCTCTCAAGAGAGCCACCAGGGCAGATGGCGCGCGCGGTTCTAGTCACTTATTTCCCTACTCTTCTGGTATCACATTTGAGTGGACTGATTGATCACACTTGTTCAGTTGTTTAGTCACCTGTTCTTGGTAACATAGGTATATTCTGTAGTACAACATACTTTTACTAGACATTTCGTCTATTGTACAGGCTGCTGAATTTAATTTTGTTGACCCAATAATTTCGTGAAAGTAACAAGGGGTATTGGCTCACAAATTTTGAACAAGCACTGAGAACTCCTACCATCTTAGAGATTAGCACATAATAACAATAATATATATAATCATACACAAATATTTTGAGGGGTGATTAGTGTCACTGGAAGTACCTATTGGTTAGCCCCTCAAAATCAACCCTGGTTGGTGATTATTAACTTATTAACACTCAAAGGTGAAATGATTATAGATAAATAATTATAAATACACAACACAACTCGAGCTGGTAAAGATTCCACCCGAAATAGGGCTTTCACAATTAATTAATGGTGTTAGGTTCTTCAATATGGTACAGTACTAGACTATGGTAATATAAATGGGACTAGGTGAACATTATTTAGTTCAACAAGTCGGGTAGCATCCTACCGTGTAATGAGATGACATTTAGAATAATGTTGTAGTAAAGATTTGTGTAATATATGTTAAATAATTATCTTCTCTAGATAAATTATATACTCAATTGGTGTTGTTGGTAGGCTCTCAATAACTTCTAGTATTATTTGGAAGTATTAATTCCTTTATTAGTCACTTTGCGAAATTAAGCACCACAAATTTATTGTATATAACCTCTGCAAAGGCATAGGCATAATTATGCTGAATTTAATTTAAGCGGTGTCACTCCGCAGATATAAAATGCAACAAAATTGGTAGGTTACTCCGTGAGACCGCTGGGGCTCGTGATGGTGGGGTCTTGTGACTGCTAATGTTTATATATTGTTCACTGATGAATTAGCAGTCTGTTTCTACTGTTAATTATTTATTAAAATATTTATGGCACTAGTTCTTATTATTAATCATAAATATGATATAGGAACGAAAAGTCCAATTTATGGTCCAAGTACTGGTAAATTATGGATGATATAGTTTCGGGACCATCTAGGTTTGAAGGATCATTAATTTGGTTCTAAGAACCAGTGCATTTCAAGATGTAATGAACCACTGGCTAATTCTGGTTCATCCAGTTCGATTAAGACCATTAATTTGGGTCTGAGAACCATTATAATGCTTCTAATTCATTCGGTTCGTTGAGGACCACTCATGCGGGGAAAACTGGCCAGTGAGATATATTGATTTAGTTACAATTTAATAATTTATATAGTAATTTATTTCGATAGCGAATTGTATGAAGTGAACTGTGTGAGTTTATTCCAACAAATCGTTTCAACACATTCTGAGGGGGGTTATTATTTATATATATAGTCTATCAATCGAAATTATTGATTGGTAGACATTCACTACAATATTAAGACTACATAGATAAGTAAATAAAATAGGGAAGCCTTATCTGTGTGATAGTTTTAGCCTGCACAACCAGATATGAATACGGAAGTACACGCCAACTGGGTGAGGCGTGTGAGGCTAGCATCATCACACGTTACTTGTTATACCAAGTAATTGTTATTAATTCTTCTTCAGGTTTTCATAGATTGCCTGCCGGAAGTATACATCGTAACTAATGCAAATAACATCCTAATAACAGATATTGTCTGACAGAATTATTAGTACATTATTATGTGAGGCTTACCCAATTTTGGGTGTTCACAGGCAACATAACCATATCAGCAAAATTACACAATGACATAAGAGCTCTACAAATCATTTAGTATGCTATATATACTGATATAATGCCTTTCATGGATACGATGGTGTCGAATTATGCTGATCAATTCTTTGAAAATTACTGTTCTTCAAGTAATCGGGAGTTCAACATGACACATTTTAACTGCCCAGGGATTAAATAGCTATTGCCGCTCTCCCTCCCGCATCCGGCGTTTTCTAGATGCGTTTTATCAAGATGTGGAAAGATTTTTAATCTATTTTAGTACTGATTTAAGTTGGGTCAAGAGAAATGTTTGTATGATGTTTACAGTCCAGAGACTGATGTATTAAGATTGAATTCCTAATATTATAGCTGGTGAATTTAAAAGCAACGGCTGAGAGCTTTGTGTTGTAAGTTGTGAAACTGGGTGGAGGGGCAGGGCTGGGAGCTGGGTGTTGTAAGTTGTGTAACTGGATGGAGGGGCGGAGCTGAGTGTTGTAATTTGTGTAACTGGGTGTAAGGGCGTGACTGAGAGCTGGGTGTTGTAAGCTGTGTAACTGGGTGGAGGGGTGGAGCTGGGTATTGTAAGTTGTGTAATTGGGTGTAGGGGTGGGAGCTGGGAGCATGATGTTGTATGTCGTGTAACTGGGTGGAGGGGTAGAACTGGGATTTGTAATTTGTGCTACTGGGTGTTGGGGCGGGGCTGGCCCCACCCCGACTGGGTGTCGGGGCGGGGCTGGGAGCTGGGTGTTGTAAGTTGTGCAACTGGGTGTTGGGACGAGGCTAGTAGCTGGGTTGTGTAACTGGGTGTAGGGAAACGGCTGAGAGCTGGGTGTTGTAAGTGCCTGGGTCACAAAGACCTGACGCTCACCTTACACTTTGCCAGCATTTTCAGCCAGTTATCGGGCCCTGGCCAGGGAGGACAATTGAGCACCGACCTACATTTGTTCACTACTGTTCAACCAGCAGTAAATGAAAGCCTGGTTTTAAACCAATTGATGAGTGTTATTCCATGAAAACGAGAAAGATAAGGTTTAAGATAACCTGAGGAAGGAGACGCCGAAGGCTTACTTCCACAAGAAAACGTCGCAAGAAACACATGCCACCTTCTCCAATACACGTCAGTAAACTAAAATTATTCTGATAGTGATATTGAAAAGTTATTAGCTGGGGTTGTGGGTTATGTGAATTGTTGTGAGCTAGAGTTCAGGGCTGTGTGAGAGGGCATAGTAACGTGCAGTTGTGAACTGAGACCTTCAAACAGTGTGCTAGGAAGGAGAAGAAGAAATAGAAGAATAAAATAAAAATAAGATTAAGAAAAAGTGGAAGAACAAGAAGAAAGCAGCAGAAAAAGAAAACGAGAAGAATGACATGTATAAAAATAACAACAACAATAATAATAATAATAATAATAATAATAATAATAATAATAATAATAATAATAATAATAATTAGTAGTAGTAGTGTTAATATCTTCTCACTGACAGAATAACAGGATAAAAACCCACACACGTGTATTTGTGAAATTTATGTAAGAAATTTACACCAAATCTTTCGCACTCTCTTGAGTGCTTTATCTAGGTCTGAGTGCGTGATTAGGACCAGACTTACATCTCAACGTCTACTGAGGCTGCTATTCGTTGTTGTTGTTGTTGTTGTTATTTTAGATTTAGATACTCAGAACGAAATGTCCATGTAACACTGGCTATAGTGAGCCCGTAAGGCTGCTATTCTAGGTTCAGTCCTCTCATCTTTCTTGACCTCCTGACCATGTCACCTCTAGACCCGACTGCTGACGTACCTGGGGTAATGTCTTCCACGGAATTAACGTGTTCTTTCTATAATCCTGCTATTCTGGGAACTGGAGTTGTTATTAATAGAGATGTTCATCCCCCTAGTAATCAATGATTACATTACGGTCAGCCCTACAGATGTTGTGTAGGGCATTCACTCGCTAAAAGCCAAAGCTGGGAACATTAGTGAAATACCATCGATGGTATACAGGAGTGCCTCCTATGCCCTTGCACCACCCATAGCATTGCTGTTCCATAAATCCCTAAAGTGTAATACCTTCCCTGATATCCTTAAAAAAGCAAGAGTAACGCCAGTTCATAAAGGAGGTAACACGGCAGACATAAATAATTACAGACCCATATCGAATATACCTATATTATCAAAAATATTAAAAAAAAAATTATTTACAAACAGCTCTACTCCTATCTTGTAAAATTCAATATACTAAGCCCCCTCTCAGTTTGGCTTCCGCTCCCAAAGAGTACCAGTGATGCTATTGTTAGTCTGCTTGACTTAATCTACTCAGCCCCTGACAAAAGTGAGTTTCCGATTGGACTCTTCATCGACCTGAGAAAGGCCTATTATACCGTTAACCATAACTACCTCGTACTTAAACTCCACCATTATGGAGTTCGTGGCCTTGCTCTGAACTATATCTGATCCTATCTTAGTGACAGGCACCAATATGTAGCCATCAATGAAATAACCTCTCATACTGTACCACTAATCGTAGGGGTGCCACAGGGCAGCATCCTAGGACCCTCCTGCTTCTTATATACATCAATGATCTGCCTAATTTCTCTAACATGCTTAAATCTATTTTGTTTGCTGATGATACTACTCTCATCTACTCTGACCCCAACGCTAAAAGGATGTTAAATAATGTTGTAAACAATGAATTAAAAAAAGCCCACTTGTGGATGTCAACCAACAAACTCACACTAAACATCGAAAAGACGCACTATATCTTATTTGGAAACAAATCAACAAATGCAATTCAACTTCAGATAGATAATGTTAACATTAGCAATAAAAATTATGGTAACTTCCTTGGCCTCTACTTAGACAAGAGTACTTAGACAACTTCAGCACCCATATACAACACATAACTAAAAAGGTTTCTAAAACAGTTGTATACTTTCTAAGATCAGATATTATGTGCCCTACTCTGCTCTCCTCTCACTCTATTATGCACTTATCTATCCCTATCCTACTTATGGTATCTCTGCTTGGGGTTCAACCTCTGCAAACTACCTCAAGCCCATCATTATCCAGCAAAAATCTGCTATCAGGACAATAACTAACTGTGCCTTCAGGCAACACACAGCTCCCTTGTTCAAATTCCTAAACATGCTAAACATAAATTCACTCCATACATTCTCTTGTGTAAATTACGTTTATAAAACCCTTTTTCTAAGTGCAAACCCTGTTCTGAAACTCTTCCTGGACAGATGTAATGGAACACATGCCCACCACACCAGACATAAATATCTCTTTGATATTCCCAGAATCAAACTTAATCGATGTAAACATTCTATGCAAATAAAAGGACCTAGTCTATGGAACTTAATCCCTAATGATTTGAAAAGCTGTCCAACTTTTGCCTTATTCAAAAATAAAACCAAAAAGTTCCTAATATCATCTTCACAGTTTTCTATCATGGGCCTTATCTTCACACTGTATCTAGTGCTACTCAATCCCCAATATTTGTACCTAAGCCATATTACTTAACATTGTAATATTAGATGTCATCTGATATCATGGTTGTTGCATTGTGTGCATTTTCCACTGCATTATTCCTTGAAACTTTTCCTCGAAATGATCCTCATATTATGCTTCAGTGAACCATTGTATAACCCTGAAATGCTATCCTCATATACCTAATAATCCTTGTTTCATTATTGTTTATTGTTATTATTGTGTATTATTCTGATCTGCTTTTGCGTCAAAATTTCTTGAAATTACCTGTAAACAATTTTTGTTGATTTTACTGTAATTATTATTCTTAAAATTATCTGTACCGGTAAAGAAAAGCTGTAAAATACTTGGTAACATTTGTTATAAATTTTATTGTTATTTTATTAAAACAATTTCTGTTAGTTTAAGGACTTGCCCGAAACGCTATGCATGCTAGTGGCTTTACAAGAATGTTAATTCTATTTATTTTCAATATTCTATGTTAACCCCCAATGTAACATCTTGTATATAAATAAATAAAATAAATAAAAATAAATTACTGATCTTAACATATGCCACGCTAAAAGGATGATGGTTGCCTATACTATGCTACTTTAAGCCTCTCATGTACCTCTCATTTTTGAGAGGTCTCAAAAATTTTACTTTTAATCTCACAATTATCTAATTGAGGCATAAAGGAGAAAAGGATTGGGACGATAGTATGGGAGGTGTACAGGAGACGTTCGCACCCTAAAATAGGGAATTTCCACAAGGCCTACAGTCGCCAAGTAGAAATAAGATTAGGACTGACTATTTCACTTTACTCCTCTTTCCAGAATATGGTAAAGAATTGCATCTTTGAAGGCAACTGCTTAAACGAGGATCCCGAGGCTTCCACTGAAGCTTGACCGTGGTTTCACACAACTTCCCCCATGCACTCGGGTTCTGCCAACCAAACAGTTCTATATTTAATGTTATTCACATTATTGTGATTTACGTATTTTAATAATAATAATGATAATAATAATAATAATAATAATAATAATAATAATAACAATAATAATAATAAATAAATAAAATAATAATAATAATAATAATAATAATAATAATAATAATAATAAATAAAATGATAATCATAATAATGATAGAAGAGCAAGAAGACAAACTATTACCATTTTATTAATTTATTTTATAAAAAAATAGACTGTATTGTTGTCTGCTGTTATTTAAATCTTGCGATGGAAACAATACATGAATTTATATTATATATTTACGGGGTGTCTACTTTAAGTAGCTCTGCGTATCCTATTGCCTTTTAACTTAATATTCAATATTGGTTATATATGCATGAGAGTAATCTAAAATAGTGCTAATAAAGAAACCTAAATTTATATCAGTAATATTATTGCAAACGTGAAAAAACATTTGACTGAGAAATATTTAGGAGCAGAGGTAAATATTACATATATATATATATATATATATATATATATATATATATATATATATATATATATATATATATATATATATATATATATATATATATATATATATATATATGTTATATATATATATATATATATAATATATATATATATATATATATATATATATATATATATATATATATATATATATTTACTTTATTTGAACTTTGTTACAAAAAAGGAGTTACATATGGGTTACAAAGATGGTTGTCATAGGTTGTCGAGTTCCTCCAGCTCCTCAGATGGCGGGCAGGAACCCTGGATGCAGTGCGCATTTCCCCTCTGTATCGCCACACTGAGGCGCTGGAAAAGAAAGCTTGCAGCTCTCGGGTCCCTTGTTGTTTCAATGAGCCTAGAACCCAGTTCCTTCAAAAAACTGGTAGCACTTTTACCCCAGGCGCCGAGCGTCTCAGAAGCAATGGGGACAAAATTGTAGTGGTGATCCAGTTATCTATACTTACGGGATTTGGCTGCTTCCCTGTGGGTGGCAGCGCCACCTGGTTGTGCAACACTGAGGTTAATGTAGGTGTTAGCCAGGGTTGATACGCACGTGTAGTCCCATACCAACTGCTTGCCATTCTTCCAGGGGTTCACTGTGATACCATCCGGGCGACCAATAAGAGCATCAGAGTTACGGGGCGTTAGGTAACGGGGCTCTCTTTCAGCTGGGCATCCAGCTGTAGTGAGGCTCCTCTTGATGATGTCGTTAACTTCACTGTGCCTCGAGTGCCATCCCCCTGTGCTTTGGCAGAGTAGGCCATGGTGACCGTACCTGTCAGCCACCACCTCGCCGCAAATACACCTATATCTAGTGTGGATTGGGGCAGCAAGGCGGAGGGCCACAGCAATTCGGAGGGCGTGTGGTGTGAGACGCGTGCCAGTTGCCGACATTGGGGTTGCTAACAGGAAATCCCCTGCATGTGGTGCTGCTACTGCTGTGAGGCGAGCAATGTCGTGTAAGCGAGCAACCATCTTTGTAACCCATATGTAACTCCTTTTTTGTAACAAACTTCAAATAAAGTAAATATATATGTGTACATACAAAAGAATGGGGGTGGTAGGAGAAGATAATATTAGTGTTCAGTGAGAGACCACAAGGTCTCCTCTGAATACTTTTTATTTTCTTCTCCGAGGCTATGGGTCCCCACATTGGCACCAGAGGTGGTACCCTCACAAACTTTTTATATATATATATATATTATTAAATATGACCGAAAAAGTAAGATTAATAATTCTAATACGAATTTTCTCGATCTTTCTTATGTTTCTTTTCACTGTTGATGGTAATTGAAAAATCGATTCTCCAAAATTCATTTTTATTTCTAGTCTGACGCGACACTTGAACGCGTTTCGTAAAACTTATTACATTTTCAAAGACTTTAGTTTACACACACACAACTGAACTATAACTGAATAGAGCTTAAACATCTTCAATTTTTTATACCTGCATTTGGGTGAGGTGATATGTTACAACAGTTTTGGATGAGGTGAAAACAAACTTTCAACACAAGTCAGAACACGAAATAATGGGTATTGAAGGTAAGAATGGAAGTAATTGCAGAGGGCCTATTGGCCCATATTTCTTGATGCTTCTATATTGGTGCGTGAGTAGAATATAGTTGTGCATTAATTGGCTGTTGATTGCTGGTGTTGACTTCTTGATGTTCAGTGCCTCGCAGATGTCAAGCCGCCTGCTATCGCTGTATCTATCGATGATCTCTGTGTTGTTTGCTAAGATTTCTCTGGTGATGGTTTGGTTGTGGGAAGAGATTATATGTTCCTTAATGGAGCCCTGTTGCTTATGCATCGTTAAACACCTGGAAAGAGATGTTGTTGTCTTGCCTATATACTGAGTTTTTTGAGGCTTACAGTCCCCAAGAGGGCATTTGAAGGCATAGACGACGTTGGTCTCTTTTAAAGCGTTCTGCTTTGTGTCTGGAGAGTTTCTCATGAGCAGGCTGGCCGTTTTTTTGGTTTTATAGTAAATCGCCAGTTGTATCTTCTGATTTTTGTCTGTAGGGATAACGTTTCTATTAATAATATCTTTCAGGACCCTTTCCTCCGTTTTATGACCTGTGGAAAAGAAGTTCCTGTAAAATAGTCTAATAGGGGGTATAGGTGTTGTGTTAGTTGTCTCTTCAGAGGTTGCATGGCGTTTCACTTTCCTTCTTATGATATCTTCAACGAAACCATTGGAGAAGCCGTTGTTGACTAGGACCTGCCTTACTCTACAGAGTTCTTCGTCGACTTGCTTCCATCCTGAGCTGTGGCTGAGAGCAAGGTCGACATAAGCGTTAACAACACTCCTCTTGTACCTGTCTGGGCAGTCACTATTGGCATTTAGGCACATTCCTATGTTTGTTTCCTTAGTGTAGCTTGTACTAAAGAGGCACCCATCTTGAGCCCGGATGGGCACATGTATAAGCAAGTAGATGGGGTCGCAATGGGTTCTCCCCTAGGTGTCCTGTTTGGGAACTTCTACATGGGTACCATTGAGCAAAAAGTCTTAGTCGACATCAACTTGAAACCCGCCATATACTGCAGGTATGTTGACGACATTCTTACACAGGTACCTGATGTCAGACATCTGCAGGAGCTGAAGGAGGCATTTGAGCAGAATTCTGTGTTGCGTTTCACTTACGAGATGGAGAAGGATGGGAAGCTGCCCTTTCTAGATGTAACAGTCATGGAAAGGAGCGGAGGTTTCCTCACTGCAGTCTACACTAAGGAAACAAACATAGGAATGTGAATAAATGCCAACAGTGACTGCCCAGACAGGTACAAGAGGAGTGTTGTTAATGCTTATGTCGACCGTGCTCTCAACCACAGTTCAGGATGGAAGCAAGTCGACGAAGAACTCTGTAGGGTAAGGCAGGTCCTAGTCAACAATGGCTTCTCCTATGGTTTCGATGAAGACATCATAAGAAGGAAAGTGAAACGCCATGCAACATCTGAAGAGACAACTAACACAACACCTATACCCCCTATTAGACTATTTTACAGGAACTTCTTTTCCACAGCTCATAAAACGGAGGAAAGGGTCCTGAAAGATATGGTTAATAGAAACGTTATCCCTAAAGACAAAAATCAGAAGATACAACTGACGATTTACTATAAAACCAAAAAAACGGCCAGCCTACTAATGAGAAACTCTCCAGACACAAAGTAGAACGCTTTAAAAGAGACCAACGTCGTCTATGCCTTCAAATGCTCTCTTGGGGACTGTAATCCTAAAAAAACTCAGTATATAGGCAAGACAACAACATCTCTTTCCAGGCGTTTAACGATGCATAAGCAACAGGGCTCCATTAAGGAACATATAATCTCTTCCCACAACCTAACCATCACCAGAGAAATCTTAGCAAACAACACAGAAATCATCAATAGATACAGCAATAGCAGGCGGCTTGACATCTGCGAGGCACTGCACATCAAGAAGTCAACACCAGCAATCAACAGCCAATTAATGCACAACTATATTCTACCCACTTCAAGACTCCGCACCAATATAGAAGCATCAAGAAATATGGGCCATTAGGCCCTCTGCAATTACTTCCATTCTTACTTTCAATACCCATTATTTCGTGTTCTGTCTTGTGTTGAAAGTTTGTTTTCACCTCATCCAAAACTGTTGTAACATATCACCATACCCAAATGCAGGTATAAAAAATCGAAGATGTTTAAGCTCTATTCAGTTATAGTTCAGTTGTGTGTGTGTAAACTAAAGTCTTTGAAAATGTAATAAGTTTTACGAAACGCGCTGAAGTGTCGCGTCAGACTAGAAATAAAAATGAATTTTGGAGAATTGATTTTTCAATTACCATCAACAGTGAAAAGAAACATAAGAAAGATCGAGAAAATTGGTGTTAGAATTATTAATCTTACTTTTTCGGTCATATTTAATAATATATGTCTACAGGAAAGACTGCTACCAAAATATATATATATATATATATATATATGCGAACAAGCCAGAATGGTCCCCTGGACAATATGCAACTGAAAACTCACACCCCAGAAGTGACTCGAACCCATACTCCCAGAAGCAACGCAACTGGTATGTACAAGACGCCTTAATCCACTTGACCATCACGAAAGGACAAAATGAGGTGATAGCCGAGGCTATTTGAACCACCCCACCGCCGGCACTCGGATAGTTATCTTGGGCATAGCATTTTACCAAATCACCTCATTCTTAGGGGCACACGTGAGGAACACAAATGCGAACAAGCCAGAATGGTCCCCTGGACAATATGCAACTGAAAACTCACACCCCAGAAGTGACTCGAACCCATACTCCCAGAAGCAACGCAACTGGTATGTACAAGACGCCTTAATCCACTTGACCATCACGACCGGACAAAATGAGGTGATAGCCGAGGCTATTTGAACCACCCCACCGCCGGCACTCGGATAGTTATCTTGGACATAGCATTTTACCAAATCACCTCATTCTTAGGGGCACACGTGAGGAACACAAATGCGAACAAGCCAGAATGGTCCCCTGGACAATATGCAACTGAAAACTCACACCCCAGAAGTGTGAAGTGTGAAGTGTGTTGCTTCTGGGAGTATGGGTTCGAGTCACTTCTGGGGTGTGAGTTTTAAGTTGCATATTGTCCAGGGGACCATTCTGGCTTGTTCGCATTTGTGTTCCTCACGTGTGCCCCTAAGAATGAGGTGATTTGGTAAAATGCTATGCCCAAGATAACTATCCGAGTGCCGGCGGTGGGGTGGTTCAAATAGCCTCGGCTATCACCTCATTTTGTCCGGTCGTGATGGTCAAGTGGATTAAGGCGTCTTGTACATACCAGTTGCGTTGCTTCTGGGAGTATGGGTTCGAGTCACTTCTGGGGTGTGAGTTTTCAGTTGCATATTGTCCAGGGGACCATTCTGGCTTGTTCGCATTTGTGTTCCTCACGTGTGCCCCTAAGAATGAGGTGATTTGGTAAAATGCTATGCCCAAGATAACTATCCGAGTGCCGGCGGTGGGGTGGTTCAAATAGCCTTGGCTATCACCTCATTTTGTCCGGTCGTGATGGTCAAGTGGATTAAGGCGTCTTGTACATACCAGTTGCGTTGCTTCTGGGAGTATGGGTTCGAGTCACTTCTGGGGTGTGAGTTTTCAGTTGCATATTGTCCAGGGGACCATTCTGGCTTGTTCGCATTTGTGTTCCTCACGTGTGCCCCTAAGAATGAGGTGATTTGGTAAAATGCTATGCCCAAGATAACTATCTGAGTGCCGGCGGTGGGGTGGTTCAAATAGCCTCGGCTATCACCTCATTTTGTCCGGTCGTGATGGTCAAGAGGATTAAGGCGTCTTGTACATACCAGTTGCGTTGCTTCTGGGAGTATGGGTTCGAGTCACTTCTGGGGTGTGAGTTTTCAGTTGCATATTGTCCAGGGGACCATTCTGGCTTGTTCGCATTTGTGTTCCTCACGTGTGCCCCTAAGAATGAGGTGATTTGGTAAAATGCTATGCCCAAGATAACTATCCGAGTGCCGGCGGTGGGGTGGTTCAAATAGCCTTGGCTATCACCTCATTTTGTCCGGTCGTGATGGTCAAGTGGATTAAGGCGTCTTGTACATACCAGTTGCGTTGCTTCTGGGAGTATGGGTTCGAGTCACTTCTGGGGTGTGAGTTTTCAGTTGCATATTGTCCAGGGGACCATTCTGGCTTGTTCGCATTTGTGTTCCTCACGTGTGCCCCTAAGAATGAGGTGATTTGGTAAAATGCTATGCCCAAGATAACTATCCGAGTGCCGGCGGTGGGGTGGTTCAAATAGCCTCAGCTATCACCTCATTTTGTCCGGTCGTGATGGTCAAGTGGATTAAGGCGTCTTGTACATACCAGTTGCGTTGCTTCTGGGAGTATGGGTTCGAGTCACTTCTGGGGTGTGAGTTTTCAGTTGCATATTGTCCAGGGGACCATTCTGGCTTGTTCGCATTTGTGTTCCTCACGTGTGCCCCTAAGAATGAGGTGATTTGGTAAAATGCTATGCCCAAGATAACTATCCGAGTGCCGGCGGTGGGGTGGTTCAAATAGCCTCGGCTATCACCTCATTTTGTCCGGTCGTGATGGTCAAGTGGATTAAGGCGTCTTGTACATACCAGTTGCGTTGCTTCTGGGAGTATGGGTTCGAGTCACTTCTGGGGTGTGAGTTTTCAGTTATATATATATATATATATATATATATATATATATATATATATATATATATATATATATATATATATATATATATATATATATATATATATATATATATATATATATATGTCGTACCTAATAGCCAGAACGTACTTTTCAGCCTACTATGCAAGGCCCGATTTGCCTAATAAGCCAAGTTTTCCTGAATTAATATATTTTCTCTAATTTTTTTCTTATGAAATGATAAAGCTACCCATTTCATTATGTATGAGGTCAATTTTTTTTTATTGGAGTTAAAATTAACGTAGATTTATGACCGAACCTAACCAACCCTACCTAACCTAACCTAACCTATCTTTATAGGTTAGGTTAGGTTAGGTAGCCGAAAAAGTTAGGTTAGGTTAGGTTAGGTAGGTTAGGTAGTCGAAACACAATTAATTCATGGAAACTTGGCTTATTAGGCAAATTGGGCCTTGCATAGTAGGCTGAGAAGTGCGTTCTGGCTACTAGGTACGACATATATAAATATATATATATATATATATATATATATATATATATATATATATATATATATATATATATATATATATATATATATATATAAATATATATATATATATATATATATATATATATATATATATATATATATATATATATATATATATATATATATATGTGTGTGTATGTATACTACCTCCTCCTGAAGAGCATCTGATGCGAAGCCTTGCACGAAGAAGTTCATTGTGATAAGCGATGCAGAGAATGCGTAAAGGAACTCTTCATAAGTACTCTGATATAAACCTATCAAGAAATACAGTTCTGTAATGATCATGATGAGCCTCTCCAGGTTATAGATGATGAGAGGAAGTGAGACGACGGCAGACACCAGATGATGGACCTCGTGCAGCTTAAGGTACCTAAGGCGTATCTCCCGGGCAGTAATATTCAGAGACGTTAAGCATTCGCTCTCATTATCATTGCATGACAATAGGCGCTCCAAGGCCTTGTTGGTGCTGATAAATGAATTTTGTATAAGATGGCAGGCAGTAACATAGAATATTAAGGGGAACGCCATTGTCAGTGGTAAGAGGGGTAAGCCGATGGCTAGGCCACACTTTAGAGATGGCAATGGAACTTCTTTATTGAATAAATAACCCAGCCATTTAACTCGAATAAGAATTTCACTAAGGGGAAAATGAAGAAGCAAAATAAATTTAAAAATATAAAATCTGAGTCTCATATGATATCCTTCAGCTGTGACGAGATCTTGCAATGACTGCAACAATGTGGTCATGACCCGAGCCTTCATACAGAACACTACTGACACCATGAGAGGGGCGGCGCTGGAGACGTAATTAGACACCACGTCAGTTATCGAGATAACCTTCATTGTGTCCTCAATCATCAGGTCAGGCACCGCCATCTTGTCTGTAAGCAAATAACATTTCAAGAGATGCAGAGTGATTATATCAATATTTCTTTAAAATAACTAAATATATATGACAGTGTCAGACAACGATCCTTCTGAAAGATCAGACCATCATCCTTCTGCAGATGTATTATTAAATACGAAAGTACTTAAGGAAATCCCTGTTTCAATTCTTCCTTCGTTGTCTGACACTGTCATATTTTTCTGCGTGTGGTAATTTTCGTGACTATATATATATATATATATATATATATATATATATATATATATATATATATATATATATATATATATATATATATATATATATATATATATATATATATATATATATGTCGTACCTAGTAGCCAGAACGCACTTCTCAGCCTACTATGCAAGGCCCGATATGCCTAATAAGCCAAGTTTTCATGAAATAATTGTTTTTCGACGACCTAACCTACCTAACCTAACCTAACCTAACTTTTTAGGCTACCTAACCGAACCTAACCTATAGAGATAGGTTAGGTTAGGTTAGGTAGGGTTGGTTAGGTTCGGTCATATATCTGCGTTAATTTTAATTCCAATACCAAAAAATTGACCTCATACATGATGAAATAGGTAGCTTTATCATTTCATAAGAAAAAAATTAGAGAAAATATAATAATTCAGGAAAACTTGGCTTATTAGGCAAATCGGGCCTTGCATAGTAGGCTCAGAAGTGCGTTCTGGCTACTAGGTACGACATATATATATATATATATATATATATATATATATATATATATATATATATATATATATATATGTATATATATATATATATATATATATATATATATATATATATATATATATATATATATATACATATATATATACATATATATATATATATATATATATATATATATATATATATATGTCGTACCTAGTAGCCAGAACGCACTTCTCAGCCTACTATACAAGACCAAATTTGCCTAATAAGCCAAGTTTTCCTGAATTAATATATTTTCTCTAATTTTTTTCTTATGAAATGATAAAGCTACCCATTTCATTATGTATGAGGTCAATTTTTTTTTATTGGAATTAAAATTAACGTAGATATATGACCGAACCTAACCAACCCTACCTAACCTAACCTAACCTATCTTAATAGGTTAGGTTAGGTTAGGTAGCCGAAAAAGTTAGGTTAGGTTAGGTTAGGTAGGTTAGGTAGTCGAAAAACAATTAATTCATGAAAACTTGGCTTATGAGGCAAATTTGGCCTTGCATAGTAGGCTGAGAAGTGCGTTCTGGCTACTAGGTACGACATATATATATATATATATATATATATATATATATATATATATATATATATATATATATATATATATATATATATATATATATATATATATATATATATATATATATATATATATATATATGTCGTGGGTTAAGGCGCTATTACCCTATTAATACTCTTGTTCTCTCTTGTGTTGATGAAATTAATACCCTATTAATACCATATATATATATATATATATATATATATATATATATATATATATATATATATATATATATATATATATATATATATATATATATATATATATATATATATATATATATATATATATATATATATATATATATATATATATATATATATATATATATATATATATTATTAAATATGACCGAAAAAGTAAGATTAATAATTCTAACACGAATTTTCTCAATCTTTCGTACATTATGCTTCACTGTTGGAGGTAAATCAAAAATCACTTCTCCAAAATTCATTTTTATTTCTAGTCTGACGCGACACGGGCGCGTTTCGTAAAACTTATTACATTTTCAAAGACTTCACAAATACACAACTGATTAGAACTTGCGTTTCCCTGATTTTATATCTACATTTGAGTGAGGTGGGAAGGGTGATGTGGCATTACATTTGAGTGAGGTGGGAAGGATGATGTGGCATTAACACAAGACAGAACACTAGAGGATATTAATAGGGTATTAAAAGTATCAACACAAGACAGAACAGAAACAATGGGTATTGAATAGAAGTGTTTGTAGAAAGCCTATTGGTCCATATTTCTTGATGCTTCTATATTGGAGCGGAGTCTTGAGGTGGGTAGAATATAGTTGTGCTTGAGAAAATTCGTGTTAGAATTATTAATCTTACTTTTTCGGTCATATTTAATAATATATGTCTACAGGAAAGACTGCTACCAAAATATACTAATATATATATATATATATATATATATATATATATATATATATATATATATATATATATATATATATATATATATATATATATATATATATATATGTATACATATATATACAACTTTAGAACACTTTCCCACCAGGAGACTCGAACCCTAGCCAGCACAGAAGCCTTCCAGCAACTGGCATAACAGGTACGCCTTAACCCACTCCACCACCTGCTCAGACCCCCAAAGAGATGGTAATTTCGGAGCATTTATACACTCCAAAGATCACCACCTCCCAATAGCACTAGAGCAAGTGAGGGGTCATTTTTACGTTTTTTCATCAAGTCCCGGTTAATATGGGAGAACACTGTGTCTATGCTTAAGGCACAACTCTCCTAAACACGAGAGTGAAGTATACAACTTTAGAACACTTTCCCACCAGGAGACTCGAACCCTAGCCAGCACAGAAGCCTTCCAGCAACTGGCATAACAGGTACGCCTTAACCCACTCCACCACCTGCTCAGACCCCCAAAGAGATGGTAATTTCGGAGCATTTATACACTCCAAAGATCACCACCTCCCAAGAGCACTAGAGCAAGTGAGGGGTCATTCCGAAATTACCATCTCTTTGGGGGTCTGAGCAGGTGGTGGAGTGGGTTAAGGCGTACCTGTTATGCCAGTTGCTGGAAGGCTTCTGTGCTGGCTAGGGTTCGAGTCTCCTGGTGGGAAAGTGTTCTAAAGTTGTATACTTCACTCTCGTGTTTAGGAGAGTTGTGCCTTAAGCATAGACACAGTGTTCTCCCATATTAACAGGGACTTGATGAAAAAACGTAAAAATGACCCCTCACTTGCTCTAGTGAGGAAACGCCGCGACACGGGCGTTTCGTAAAACTTATTACATTTTCAAAGACTTTAGTTCACAAATACACAACTGATTAGAACTTACGTATCTCCGATTTTATATCTACATTTGAGTGAGGTGGGAGGGGTGATGTGGCATTAACACAAGACAGAACAAGATGGGATATTAATAGGGTATTAAAAGTATCAACACAAGACAGAACACAAACAATGGGTATTGAATAGAAGTGTTTGTAGAATGCCTATTGGTCCATATTTCTTGATGCTTCTATATTGGAGCGGAGTCTTGAGGTGGGTAGAATATAGTTGTGCAATAATTGGCTGTTGATTGCTGGTGTTGACTTCTTGATGTGTAGTGCCTCGCAAACGTCAAGCCGCCTGCTATCGCTGTATCTATTGATGATTTCTGTGTTGTTTACTAGGATTTCTCTGGCGATGGTTTGGTTGTGGGAAGAGATTATATGTTCCTTAATGGAGCCCTGTTGCTTATGCATCGTTAAACGCCTAGAAAGAGATGTTGTTGTCTTGCCTATATACTGGGTTTTTTGGAGCTTACAGTCCCCAAGTGGGCATTTGAAGGCATAGACGACGTTAGTCTCTTTTAAAGCGTTCTGTTTTGTGTCTGGAGAGTTTCTCATGAGTAGGCTGGCCGTTTTTCTGGTTTTATAGTAAATCGTCAGTTGTATCCTCTGATTTTTGTCTGTAGGGATAACGTTTCTATTAACAATATCTTTCAGGACCCTTTCCTCCGTTTTATGAGCTGTGGAAAAGAAGTTCCTGTAAAATAGTCTAATAGGGGGTATAGGTGTTGTGTTAGTTGTCTCTTCAGAGGTTGCATGGCTTTTCACTTTCCTTCTTATGATGTCTTCGATGAAACCATTGGAGAAGCCGTTATTGACTAGGACCTGCCTTACCCTACAGAGTTCTTCGTCGACTTGCTTCCATTCTGAGCTGTGGCTGAGAGCACGGTCGACATATGCGTTAACAACACTCCTCTTGTACCTGTCAGGGCAGTCGCTGTTGGCATTTAGGCACATTCCTATGTTTGTTTCCTTAGTGTAGACTGCAGTGTGGAAACCTCCGCCCTTTTCCATGACTGTTACATCTAGAATGGCAGCTTCCCATCCTTTTCCATCTCGTAAGTGAAACGCAGCACGGAACTCTGCTCAAATGCCTCCTTCAGCTCCTGCAGATGTCTGACATCAGGTACCTGTGTAAAAATGTCGTCAACATACCTGCAGTATATGGCCGGTTTCAAGTTCATGACGACTAAGACTTTTTGCTCGATGGTACCCATGTAGAAGTTTGCAAACAGGACACCTAGGGGAGACCTCATGGCGACCCCATCTACTTGCTTATACATGTGCCCATCCGGGCTCAAGAAGGGTGCCTCTTTAGTACAAGCTTGGAGTAGTTTCCTCAGAATATTTTCTGGCATGTCAAGAGGAGTACAGGCTGGATCACGATACACTCTGTCGGCTATCATTCCGATTGTCTCGTCCACAGGTACGTTGGTAAACAGCGATTCTACGTCCAACGAGGCTCTTATCCCTGTGGCCCGGGTGCCCCGCAGTAAGTCAACAAATTCCTTTGGAGACTTCAGGCTGAAGGCGCAAGGAACATAAGGAGTCAGCAGGCCGTTGAATCGCTTCGCCAGTCTGTACGTGGGTGTGGGTATCTGGCTAATGATTGGCCGAAGTGGGTTTCCAGGCTTGTGCGTCTTGACATTTCCATACGCATATCCATGTTTATATTCCCCAATGATCTTTGGCAGGTGGAGTCCGGATTTCTTGGCGTTCACAGTTTCGATCAGTAATGTTTCGATTTCACAGTTTCGATTTGAAAATGTAATAAGTTTTACGAAACGCGCCCGTGTCGCGTCAGACTAGAAATAAAAATGAATTTTGGAGAATTGATTTTTGATTTACCTCCAACAGTGAAGCATAATGTACGAAAGATTGAGAAAATTCGTGTTAGAATTATTAATCTTACTTTTTCGGTCATATTTAATAATATATATATATATATATATATATATATATATATATATATATATATATATATATATATATATATATATATATATATATACATATATATATATATATATATATATATATATATATATATATATATATATATATATATATATATATATATATATATATATATATATTTATATATATATATATTATTATTATTATTATTATTAAATATGAACGAAAAAGTAAGATTAATAATTCTAACACGATTTTTCTCGATCTTTCTTACGTTTCTTTTCACTGTTGATGGTAATTCAAAGATCAATTCTCCAAAATTCATTTTTATTTCTAGTCTGACGCGACACTTGAGCGCGTTTCGTAAAACTTATTACATTTTTCAAAGACTTTAGTTTACAAACACACAACTGAAACTGAATAGAGCTTACACATCTTCGATTTTATATCTACATTTGGGTGAGGTGGATGAGGTGAAAACAAACTTTCAACAATGGGTATTGAATGGGTATTAAATTCAAACACAAGACAGAACACGAAACAATGGGTATTGAATGGAAGTAATTGTAGAAAGCCAATTGGTCCATATTGTTCCTTAATGGAGCCCTGGATGGGCTCCTTTAAGGAACATATAATCTCTTCCCACAAACAAACCATCACCAGAGAAATCTTAGCAAACAACACAGAAACCATCGATAGATACAGCGATAGCAGGCGGTTTGACGTATGCGAGGCACTACACATCAAGAATTCAACACCAGCAATGAACAGCCAATTAATGCACAACTATATTCTACCCACTTCAAGACTCCGCTCCAATATAGAAGCATCAAGAAATATGGACCAATAGGCTTTCTACAATTACTTCCATTCAATACCCATTGTTTCGTGTTTGTGTTTGAATTTAATACCCATTCAATACCCATTGCTGAAAGTTTGTTTTCACCTCATCCACCTCACCCAAATGTAGATATAAAATCGAAGATGTGTAAGCTCTATTCAGTTTCAGTTGTGTGTTTGTAAACTAAAGTCTTTGAAAATGTAATAAGTTTTACGAAACGTGCTCAAGTGTCGCGTCAGACTAGAAATAAAAATGAATTTTGGAGAATTCATCTTTGAATTACCATCAACAGTGAAAAGAAACGTACGAAAGATCGAGAAAATTCGTGTTAGAATTATTAATCTTACTTTTTCGGTCATATTTAATAATATATATATATATATATATATATATATATATATATATATATATATATATATATATATATATATTTATATATATATATATATATATATATATATATATATATATATATTTATATATATATATATATATATATATATATATATATATATATATATATATATATATATATATATATATATATATATATATATATATATATTAGAGTACCACCTCTAGCTGGAAGAAGGGGGACCCATAGCCTCGGAGGAAACCACGCATAACGCATTAGAGGGAATGTTTAGATCCCCTCCAATACAGTTTCTGTGTGCTTTTCTCCTACCACCCCCTTCCTTTTTTATTTTTTGTGCTTTATTATGCATTTGATGGTTTCAAGATATACATGGGTTGATACAAAAATAATAATGCAAAAAGGTGCTTAAAGGTTATGGATCTCTTGAAAAACACAACAATGGGAAACATTGATGAATGTCACAGACGGGTTCGATCATTGTTGCAAGTCAAACACTTCTTCGAATTCCTCTGAAGTTGGACTAGTGCCCAAGACGCAACAGGCATTTCCCCTCTGAATCGCAACACTGAGGCGCTGGAACAAGAAACTTTTTGCTCTCTGGTCTTTTGTAGCGCTGATCAATTTGTCCCCCAATTCCTTCAGGAACTTCAATGCACATTTTCCCCACGAACCGAGGGTCTCCGAGTCGATCGGAACAAAGCTGTAGCAGTGTGCTAGACCTCTGTATTTAATAATTTTCTGTGATATATATATATATATATATGCGAACAAGCCTGAATGGTCCCCAGGACTATATGCGAATGAAAACTCACACCCCAGAAGTGACTCGAACCCATACTCCCAGAAGCAACGCAACTGGTAACTACAGGGCGCCTTAATCCGCTTGACCATCACGGCCGTCAAAAGGAAGTGATAGCCGAGGCTATTTGAGCCACTTCCCCGACGGCAACTCGGATGGTAATCTTGGGCATAGCATTTCACCAAATCACCTCATTCTTTGGGGCACACGTGAGGAACACAAATGCGAACAAGCCTGAATGGTCCCCAGGACTATATGCGAATGAAAACTCACACCCCAGAAGTGACTCGAACCCATACTCCCAGAAGCAACGCAACTGGTAACTACAGGGCGCCTTAATCCGCTTGACCATCACGGCCGTCAAAAGGAAGTGATAGCCGAGGCTATTTGAGCCACTTCCCCGACGGCAACTCGGATGGTAATCTTGGGCATAGCATTTCACCAAATCACCTCATTCTTTGGGGCACACGTGAGGAACACAAATGCGAACAAGCCTGAATGGTCCCCAGGACTATATGCGAATGAAAACTCACACCCCAGAATGAGGTGATTTGGTGAAATGCTATGCCCAAGATTACCATCCGAGTTGCCGTCGGGGAAGTGGCTCAAATAGCCTCGGCTATCACTTCCTTTTGACGGCCGTGATGGTCAAGCGGATTAAGGCGCCCTGTAGTTACCAGTTGCGTTGCTTCTGGGAGTATGGGTTCGAGTCACTTCTGGGGTGTGAGTTTTCATTCGCATATAGTCCTGGGGACCATTCAGGCTTGTTCGCATTTGTGTTCCTCACGTGTGCCCCAAAGAATGAGGTGATTTGGTGAAATGCTATGCCCAAGATTACCATCCGAGTTGCCGTCGGGGAAGTGGCT
This sequence comes from Procambarus clarkii, assembly GCF_040958095.1. Classification (NCBI taxonomy): domain Eukaryota; kingdom Metazoa; phylum Arthropoda; class Malacostraca; order Decapoda; family Cambaridae; genus Procambarus; species Procambarus clarkii. Next base: position 1,714,981 of record NC_091198.1, on the reverse strand, counting down.
CAAATAGCCTCGGCTATCACTTCCTTTTGACGGCCGTGATGGTCAAGCGGATTAAGGCGCCCTGTAGTTACCAGTTGCGTTGCTTCTGGGAGTATGGGTTCGAGTCACTTCTGGGGTGTGAGTTTTCATTCGCATATAGTCCTGGGGACCATTCAGGCTTGTTCGCATTTGTGTTCCTCACGTGTGCCCCAAAGAATGAGGTGATTTGGTGAAATGCTATGCCCAAGATTACCATCCGAGTTGCCGTCGGGGAAGTGGCTCAAATAGCCTCGGCTATCACTTCCTTTTGACGGCCGTGATGGTCAAGCGGATTAAGGCGCCCTGTAGTTACCAGTTGCGTTGCTTCTGGGAGTATGGGTTCGAGTCACTTCTGGGGTGTGAGTTTTCATTCATATATATATATATATATATATATATATATATATATATATATATATATATATATATATATTATTAAATATGACCGAAAAAGTAAGATTAATAATTCTAACACGAATTTTCTCGATCTTTCGTACGTTTCTTTTTACTGTCGGTAGTAATTCAAAAATCAATTCTCCAAAATTCATTTTTATTTCTAGTCTGACGCGACACTTGAGCGCGTTTCGTAAAACTTATTACATTTTCAAAGACTATAGTTTACACATACACAACTGAATAGAACTTATACATCTTCGATTTGTTTATATTTACATTTGAGTGAGGTGGATGGGGTGAGGTGGTATTAATAAGGTATTAAATTCATAAACACAAGACAGAACACGAAACAATGGGTATTGAATGGAAGTGATTGTAGAAAGCCTATTGGTCCATATTTCTTGATGCTTCTATATTGGAGCGGAGTCTTGAGGTGGGTAGAATATAGTTGTGCATTAATTGGCTGTTGATTGCTGGTGTTGACTTCTTAATGTGTAGTGCCTCGCAGACGTCAAGCCGCCTGCTATCGCTGTATCTATCGATGATTTCTGTGTTGTTTACTAGGATTTCTCTGGCGATGGTTTGGTTGTGGGAAGAGATTATATGTTCCTTAATGGAGCCCTGTTGCTTATGCATCGTTAAACGCCAAGAAAGAGATGTTGTTGTCTTGCCTATATACTGGTTTTTTTGGAGCTTACAGTCCCCAAGAGGGCATTTGAAGGCATAGACGACGTTGGTCTCTTTTAAAGCGTTCTGCTTTGTGTCTGGAGAGTTTCTCATGAGTAGGCTGGCCGTTTTTCTGGTTTTATAGTAAATCGTCAGTTGTATCCTCTGATTTTTGTCTGTAGGGATAACGTTTCTATTAACAATATCTTTCAGGACCCTTTCCTCCGTTTTATGAGCTGTAGAAAAGAAGTTCCTGTAAAATAGCCTAATACGGGGTACAGGTGTTGTGTTAGTTGTCTCTTCAGAGGTTGCATGGCGTTTCACCTTCCATTTTATGATGTCTTCAACGAAACCATTGAAGAAGCCGTTGTTGACTAGGACCTGCCTTACCCTACAGAGTTCTTCGTCGACTTGCTTCCATTCTGAGCTGTGGCTGAGAGCACGGTCGACATAAGCGTTAACAACACTCCTCATGTACCTGTCTGGGCTGTCGCTGTTGGCACTTAGGCACTTTCCTATGTTCGTTTCCTTAGTGTAGACTGCAGTGTGGAAACCTCCGCTTTTTTCCATGACTGTTACATCTAGAAAGGGCAGCTTCCCATCCTTTTCCATCTCGTAAGTGAAACGCAACACAGAATTCCGCTCGAATGTCTCCTTCAGCTCCTGCAGACGTTTGACATCAGGTACCTATGTAAAACTTGACATGAATTTGAAACCCGCCATATACCTGCAGGTATGTTGACGACATTTTAGCTCTAGCTCTTTGGTCCCACCTCTCAACCGTCAATCAACAGGTGTACAGATTCGTGAGCCTATTGGGCTCTGTCATATCTACACTTGAAACTGTGTATGGAGTCAGCCTCCACAACATCACTTCCTAATGCATTCCATTTGTTAACCACTCTGACACTAAAAAAGTTTTTTCTAATGTCTCTGTGGCTCATTTGGGCACTCAGTTTCCACCTGTGTCCCATTGTGCGTGTGCTCCTTGTGTTAAATAGCCTGTCTTTATCTACCCTATTAATTTCCTTCAGAATCTTGAATGTTGTGATCATGTCCCCCCTAACTCTTCTGTCTTCCAGCGAAGTGAGGTTTAATTCCCGTTGTCTCTCCTTGTAGCTCATACCTCTCAGCTCGGGTACTAGTCTGGTGGCAAACCTTTGAACCTTTTCCAGTTTAGTCTTATGCTTGACTAGATATGGACTCCATGCTGGGGCTGCATACTCCAGGATTGGCCTGACATATGTGGTATACAAAGTTCTGAATGATTCTTTACACAAGTTTCTGAATGCCGTTCGTATGTTGGCCAGCCTGGCATATGCCGCTGATGTTATCCTCTTGATATGGGCTGCAGTAGACAGGTCTGGCAGTGATAGCAACCCCCAAGTCTTTATCTTTCTCTGACTCCTGAAGAATTTCCTCTCCCAGATGATACCTTGTATCTGGCCTCCTGCTCCTTACACCTATCTTCATTACATTACATTTGGTTGGGTTAAACTCTAACAACCATTTGTTCGACCATTCCTTCAGCTTGTCTAGGTTTTCTTGAAGCCTCAAACAGTCCTCTTCTGTCTTAATCCTTCTCATAATTTTGGCATCGTCCGCAAACATTGAGAGAAATAAATCTATACCCTCCACGAGATCATTTACATATATCAGAAACAAGATAGGACCGAGTACAGAGCTCTGTGGGACTCCACTGGGGACTTCACGCCAATCGGAGGTCTCACCCCTCTCCGTAACTCTCTGCTTCCTATTGCTTAGGTACTCCCTTATCCACTGGAGCACCTTACAAGCTACACCTGCCTGTCTCTCCAGCTTATGTACCAAACTCTTATGCGGTACTGTGTCAAAGGCTTTCCGACAATCCAAGAAAATGCAGTAGGCCCAGCCCTCTCTTTCTTGCTTAATCTTTGTTACCTGGTCGTAGAATTCTATTAAGCCAGTCAGGCAAGATTTACCGTCCTTGAGCCCATGTTGGCGAGTTGTCACGAGGTCCCTTCTCTCCAGATGCGATACCAGGTTTTTTCTCACGATCTTCTCCATCACCTTGCATGGTATACAAGTCAAGGACACTCGCCTGTAGTTCAGTGCCTCTTGCCTGTCGCCCTATTTGTATATTGGGACCACATTCGCCGTCTTCCATATTTCTGGTAGGTCTCCCGTCTCCAGTGACCTACTATACACTATGGAGAGTGGCAAGCAAAGTGCCTCTGCACACTTTTTCAGTACCGGTCGAGCCGGTCGGCCGAGCGGACAGCACGCTGGACTTGTGATCCTGTGGTCCCGGGTTCGATCCCGGGCGCCGGCGAGAAACAATGGGCAGAGTTTCTTTCACCCTATGCCCCTGTTACCTAGCAGTAAAATAGGTACCTGGGTGTTAGTCAGCTGTCACGGGCTGCTTCCTGGGGGTGGAGGCCTGGTCGAGGACCGAGCCGCGGGGACACTAAAGCCCCGAAATCATCTCAAGATAACCTCAAGATAACCCATGGCGAGATCCCGTCTGGACCAACAGCCTTTCTATCATCCAGATCCAGCAGGTGTCTCTTGACCTCTTCTCTCGTAATTTCTCGCGCGCGCACGCGCGCGTGTGTGTGTGTGTGTACTTACCTAATTTTAGTCACCTAATTGTGCTTGCGGGGGTTGAGCTTTGTCTCTTTGCTCCCGCCTCTCAACTGTCAATCAACTGGTGTACAGATTCCTGAGCCTACTGGGCTCTATCATATCTACATATGAAACTGTGTATGGAGTAAGCCTCCACCACATCACTTCCTAGAGCACTGCATTTATTAACTACTCTGACACTGAAAAAATTCATTCAAACGTCTCTGTGGCTCATCTGGGTACTAAGTTTCCACGTGTGTCCCCTTGTTCGTGTCACACCCGTGCTGAAGAGTTTGTCTTTCCCCACCCTGTCAATTCCCTGAGAATTTTGTAGGTGGTTATCATGTCTCCCCTTACTCTTCTGTTTTCCAGGGACGTGAGGTTCAGCTCCTGTAGCCTTTCTTCGTAGCTCATTCCTTTTGGTTCTGGGACAAGCATGTTGGCATACCGCTGAATCTTCTCTAAATTTGTCTTGTGTTTAGCTAGGTATAGTCTCCAGGCTGGCGCTGCATATTCCAAGATTGGTCTGACATAAGTGGTATACAGGGTCCTGAACGATTCCTTATACAAGTTTCTAAAGGCAGTTCTTATGTTGGCCAGTCTAGCATATGCTGCCGATAATATCCTTTTGATGAATTCACAGAACAGATAAACAAAATAGAGAATAGCCTCGACAATCAGGCAAATCCAATACCTGATATTATCTTCGTAGGGGAGTTTAACCTAACCAGTCTGAGATGGAAAATAACAAACGATAATATTATCCCAAGGAATCTATCTGGTAATAGTTAACCAAAAGTCAGAGAAATACTTAGATTCTGTGAGAAATTTTCGCTCAGCCAGCAGATAATTGAGTCAAATATAAACGAAAATATTCAAGATATGATCTTTACAAACAATGAAGACATAATCAAGAAGATTACAATCACAGATGCCACATACTCAGATCACAAGCTCATTGAAATGAATACTAACGGCATTGGTTTAACCCCTAGCATTAGCGGTTATTCCATAAATTCCATTTTAGGGGCCCGGTGACTGTACTGAAACTTTCTCAAACACTTAAAATTTTTGGTTAATAATAAATGTCACCAATTTTTATTTTATTCATTATGGTCTCAAAATGGCATATAACGTTCATGTTTCTAAGGACAAAATATTCTTTGTGAGCATAGTTTTCTGTAAAACATTTTTTTCAATGTGGCCATCCAATTATGTGCAAAATTTAAAAGCCAAAAATTTATAACTATAAACGTTGTGGCTTTATGACTAAACGATCCATAAAATACCTTAGAACTAAGAACTTTGCACATAAAATGTAAAAATGGTGGGAATCGGTATGAAACTGATATTTTTAAAAATGTCTCAAAGTTGAAATTCCTTCTGAAGAGATAACTGAAGCTAAAGTTATCGACAATGAATATAGTTGTTCAAATTAATGAATTTTCTTGTGTGTTTTATTAAACATTGCTTGGCATTCGTACTCGAATATGTGAAAGTTGTAGGTCAATATGTGTTGAAATGAAGTCAAGAAAAAATAACTCCCCAAAAAATCAAATATAGGGATAGGTTAGTTATAACAAACATATATTCCTGTAACTTTCTTGCCCATATATAAGTGATAAGGCCCTCATCTGGTCCTCATTCATCAATACACCCTAAAGAGACAAAGAGACTAGAGTTTGAAATCTGTATATAAATCAGCCAAAAAAATAAGTCACAACGTCTGCCAACTGTTACTAATTAACACGTTGACCAATTTCGTTCCAACTTCACATACTTAGTTCTGGATATGCATTCTACAGGACTTAGAAATTACAACAAAATCCGTATAGAAACAAAGGAGAAAAAAAAACAAGAAAAAATAAAAAAACAAAAAAAACTCATCCCCCCAAAAAAATGTTTGTCAGCTTTTCGTACAAAGGGACATAAGAAATATTGCCATTGGGTAATGTATTTATAGGACATATAATAAAATACAGCATAATAACATACTAACTCATTATAATGTGTGAAATCTGGCCCTTCAGGTGGCACCAGCTGCACATCCACTCTGTAGACCCTTCTTACTACTACTTTTCTTCTTTGTGCACCGGACAGGTGCTTGCATCTCTTTATCCCTGATTGTTAGTAAATAGGAGGTGTTATCATTATTATCAGTACTGGTTGCCCCCTGTTTCGCACGCGCTTATTTAAAAAAAAAATCGTAAAACATCCATTTCTTAATATATTGGGATGAAAATTTCACGACACTGATACCAAAAACCGGGAGATTTGTTTAAAATTGTTCACTATATATCATATTTGGAAACATACTCCTCAGTCACCGGGCCCCCCCTGTAGTAATAAAAGGATAAACTGGGAAAAGATAAAAAGAGAACTTACAACCACTTAATGGGAAACTGTTCTAAGTAGTAAAAAACCCACTTGAAGAATAGAACAACTGACTTCCGAAGCATATAAAATCTGTTGGAGACATGTTCTTTTCCGAAAAGCCAGAAAGAGGACCAAATTATAAAGAGAGCGCAGATTGCACTATATAAGAAGGAAAAAAATTACGGAAATGCATAAACAGATACGATTATCCTTACAAACAAGAAATAATTAAAAAAAATAGAGTGGAGACTGATGAAATCATATCAGATTGAAAAAATTCAACTAGACTAGAAAACAATACAGGGGATAAAAATATGCGAAATCAAATATGCATCTTCACATATGCGAAGTCAAAAGCTAGAACCACTGTCATTATTGGACCTATTCTCAAAAGTGAAGGTTCTTACACAGAGGATGCCAAAGAAGTTAATGAAATCCTAAGGAAAACCTAATCATCTTTTCACGTGATATCAACCTGAAAATTGATGTGTGTGATATCTTTGCGTGATAAACCCCGGGAAATGTAACTGACATCAACATGGACGCTGCAGATTTTGAAAGAAAAATTGACAACATGCACATGCCCTCAGCCCCGGTGGAGACTCTTGGAATTCAATATTTATAAGGAAATGCAAAATGCCAGTAGAACCAGCACTCAGTATAGTGTGGAAGAAGAGCTTGGACACGGGGATATATACCAGAAGGGCTTATATCAACAGACACAGCCCCTCTACAAAAGGGAAGGAGCAAAGCTTAGCTAAGAATATAGACCAGTTGCACTAACGTCCCACATAATAAATGTGCTTGAGAGAGTGATCAGGAACCAGGTCTCCAGTTTTATGGATAGCAATGACCTCCACAACCCTGGTGATTTCAATACATATATCTAATCATACTCTCCCTCTATCCATCCATCTATCTATCCATCTGTCCATCTATGTATCCATTTATCCATCTGTCAATCTATCATTTCCATTTACCTATACATCTGTCCAGCGATCAATATTTCTTCCAATCATCTATCTATTCGGCAATATCGGCAATATATTCATGTCTCCCTCTATCCATCCATGCATCTATCTATCCATCTGTCCTTCCACCTATTTATTTTTATATACATCTATCAATCGATCCATCCATCTATCTATCCATATATATAGATACATCTATCTATCAATTTATGCATTTATTTATCTAGCCATCAAAATATCCATTTATCTTCACATCTGTCTTTGCACATATCCAATCAGACAATCTACCTTTTTATATCCATCCATCTATTCATCTTTACATCTATCATTCAATCCATATATCAATCCTTATATATTGGGATTGGGTGGTTATAAAAAGGAGCTACCTCGTATGGGTCAATAGGCCTTATGCAGTTACCTTTATTCTTATGTTCTTATATCTATCCAAATATTTTTAATCTATTTATACATACATCTATCTATCAATCCAACTTTCTATCCATCTATGTATCATTTATTGTTCCATCTATTCAATTATACTCTTGATCTATCAACCTATCTACACAATCACCCTATTCATATTTCTATGCATCTACCACATCAAAAGCTCCAACTATCCATCCATGTATCTAATTGCATTATCCAGCTACCCATTGTTATGATCTCAGGCTACAGGAGAAGTGAGTCTGCCCCTGAGAGTTATTCTGTAAGACCTGACCTAACTAAGAGGTCAAGGATATATAGACCTGGAAATATACATAGTAAACACTCGATTAAACTTGACGAGTAGTTTAAAAACATGGGCAGTGAATAAGAATATAAATAAATGACTTGACATGAGATGTGGAGAATTTGCTGGAGGTGTGAGGCTTGCTTCTGAGGACGTTGACCACACTTGAGCTGAAGAAATCGTGAGGGGGAGTGTGTGCTCCGTTTGCGTCCCTGGTGAAGAAGAACCCCTGTTTGATATACCTTCAAGAAGAAGGAAGTGGACGGACTTTTCGACTGTGGAATAAGTTTGTAGATGTGTCAGCTCTCGTCGTGGACTGCAGGAAGAGTGGTAAAGCAGTACTGAAGCATTTTTCGTTGGGCAGTTTGTGAGTGCCCTGTCCAGCATCGGCCAGGAAGCACCCTCGACTGAACAAATTCTGTGGTAAGCCCATGTTATCCAGCTGACAGTGATTGCCTGTTGTTGATCGTGTGCCCAGCGGCCGTAGCAATTGTTTTTGATATGTTAGGCATGTTTTGATAAGACAGAAAGCCTAAATAATTGAATAGAGGCGAGAGTACCAGCTGAGGTGAGGAGCTGCACATCCCCTCCTGTTGAGATCATGGAGGCAACTGAGCGGCCGGCGCCTGGTAAGTCTCCCAGGGCGGAGGATGGACCTGTCCAAATGTGGGGGAGTCACATTTGGTCGGGTCACATCTCCCTCACATTCCCACAGTATGTGGGAAGTAAGGAGATGTCGGATGGAAACATTTATTATGTGTACTTTATTTTAGTTATATGTTTGTAGAGGAACATCTTTATTGGCGTGTCAAGGGTTGCAGATTTGTCTGGGGGGAAGGAGTTGCTGAGAATTTCGAAGCCAGAGATGAAGGTAATGGGTGGAACTACAAGACTGTAGGAGTGGATGTTAAACTCTGTGGAAGACCAGAGCCCCCATAGTGAGGAGGTGGATCTCTACCTGTGGGAAGAGGAGCAGCGAAGTGAAGCTTCATGTGCTTCTGTGATACCAGTGGTGAAGCACCATTGCTGTTTGAGGAAGACTTCATGGTGTAGCAGCCTGGAAGAGCTGTAGAGGACCCTGGTAGATAATTGTGGAGGAGCCTAAAGACGTTCAGGGTAGTGAACCTCCAGGTGTAGATAGGATGTTCTTATTGTTTACCTATAGGGAGTTGATGGAGTATTTGAGTGTCAGTGGCGTGCATGACGCAGTGGGAGGTGAGTGACTGACTGTTTTTGGTATCAAGGAATGTTTATACTAGTGTCAATAGTGTTACAGCTATAGGCTGGATTTCCGTGTGAATATTTATATATGTTCTAGGGCTGATAGTGCCTTATTATATTACAAGATTTAACCCACTACGTGAGGTTGTTAGCATAAGTGGTGAGCCAGGAGTTGAGTATAAACACTTGATATAAGCAGCTGATAGAGTTCTGATGGTAATGGATTGCAACCTGATTAAAATAGCATAGTGTTGGAGTCATTATTGTATCTGGTGTGTGTTATATATGTTCTCTGTATATTAAATGTTTATAACCAGCAGGTGTTTGACCTTGTCCTAGTGAGGCTTCTCAGAAAGTAGGAAAGAGAGAGAGAGAGAGAGTAAGAAAGCACCATAGCTGTGGACAGGGTGGTACAGAGTTAAAATTCGTAATAAAGGGGGATTGAGGAGGTCATACCAAATAAGGAGAGAGTGGGGAGTCAAAGCGGCTCGAATTGGGTGTGTACACGTGACAACGAGGCCAGTGTTGGAGCCGCACCTCCTGAATGTGTGACGCTGAGCTACTTTACAAGAACAGGAAGCGTACAGGGTGATCTGATCAAAGACAAGCACTCTACGGGTTTTGATTGGTTGTACGGAAAGGACGTACGCACTTGACCTACAACGTAATACCATTCATCTATCCCTCTCACTACCCATCTATGCATCTGGCTGTCCATATGTCTAGCCATCCATCTATCTAGCCATACATCTTGTTGTGCCCATTTTATTGCTTAAAATTTAGTAGTAGTCTCTCAGCATACTGGCAGTGGAGCAGATCATTGAGCGTGTGGAAATAGTTGCGAATGGCAAATGGATTTGAGGCGGCGAGCGGTTCACACCCACTGTAGGCTGGATGTCTTAAGTTTATGGTGGTCGCCGGGCATGGCTGGCCCGGGTAGCTACCCTCCGGTGGCGCGGCAGACAGGTGACCCAAAGTTACATTTTGGGATGGTCTTGGTCAGGTCTTGTGGGTGAGGGAGAGTAGGATCACATGTTGACCGGAAGTGGTTTGAGGAGGCTGAATAAAAAAAGACTCTAGCAAGTGGCAGTTCGTTACAGGACCGCTCCTGTGCCAGGTTAAGTCCACTACGGGCTCATCATAGCCCGTGCTACTTACAACTTTTTGTTCCCAGTAGCTGACTTTAAAGTCAACAACAACAACAATAAGTGGCAGCCCTCATTGCTGGACAGAACATCAATACAGAGGACCAGGACATGTGGGGGACTCAGCCAGCGTACCTGAGTGTTGGTGTGATATGTCCAGCTGGCTGCTGCACTCACTCACACCCACGCAATGTGCCTGGTGAAGCTGGGAGTTGGTTCTTGAGCACCACGAGTAAGAATGACTAACATTTGGCTGGTAATTTGAGAAGGTGTTAAGTCCCCAGAGATTAAAAATAGGGTATTTAGGATGAGACCAGCGGTTGCTGGTGTGGCTCTCGGTTTCTGCCTCATAGTGAAGTTGTGGGCTAGTGTATATATTTGTGTTATATTGTGTTCATAGTTTCAATAGATAGCTGTACACCTAGCTGTGTTTAGGTAACCCCTGCGTTCCTTGCCAATATCGGAAGCCTCTTGGCTTCCGATATTGGTAAGAATTCTGGTGCATGCTAATAACAGTACTGACATTATGGTTCATTTTTCATATACTCAATATATAACTGGTACTTAATTAAAGTGACCATATTGTAGCTCTGAGAATATGTGTCACTACAATCTATCTATCCATACATTTATCAATTGATCATCCATCTATCCAGTTGTATTATTAATTTATCCATCCATCTTTCTACTCATACTATCCATCTATTCATGCATCTATGCCTTCATTTATCAATCCTTACATCCATCTTTCTCTGCAAGTATCTATATAGTTAATTAAACATCTATCCAACCGTCTTTCTAACCACACTATATACTCATCCAATCATATTATCTATCTATCTATCTACTTATTCATCGATCTATCAATGTATATATCTCATCTGTCCGTCCGCCTCTCCATCAATCCTTTCTTCCATACATTTAGCTTAGCCCATCCTCCTGTTTAGGTAGTACTTACAGTAACAATGAAGACCATAGTACATATATTGACGGAAGACAATTAAGAAGTAGATATCGGTACAAACCAGAAACTCTTTTGTACTGATTTTGCAAAGAAAACCTAACCTAACCTAACCTCTCTAGGCCTAATACACGCTATTTGAGGCATATATATATAGTTCATATATAGGCTATATTAGGCTGAGGAATATTTAGTTTGCGTTTTAGCTTTATTTGTTTGTATCTAATTGTCTAAAACATCTAAGTATTTTACAGAGGCAGAGCCTAAGACAGAGAGACCGAGAGGCCGAGACACAGAGAGGAAGAGAGGCAGAGAGACAGAGAGGCAGAGGCAGAGAGAAAGACGCAGAGACAAAGAAGCACAGATAAAAATAAAAAAAGCAGAGACACAGAGGAAGAGAAAAAAAGCATAGACACAGAGGCAGAGGCAGAGAAACAGAGGCCAAGAGTCAGAGACAGAGAGTGAGAGACAGAGAGGCAGAGCCTAAGAGGCAGAGGCAGAGAGACAGATACACAGAGGGAGAGACAGAAATGCAGAGGCAGAGAGGCGAAAACAGAGTGGCAGAGACAGAGGGGCAGAGACAGAGAGACAGAGACAGAGAGGCAGAGACAGAGGGGCAGAGAAAGAGAGACAGAGGCAGAGACGGAGATGCAGAAACAGAGATAGAGAAAGAGAGGGGCACACGCAGAGACAGAGAGGCAGTGACAGAAGGGCAGAGACAGAGAGACAGACAGAGAGGCAGAAATAGAAAGGCACAGACAGATGGACAGAGACAGAGAAACAGAGACAAAGAGGCATAGACAGAGAGACAGAGACAGAGGGACAAAGATAGAGCGACAGACACAGACAGATAGAGACAGAGAGGCAGAGCTAAAAGGCAGACACAGAGAGGCAGCCACAGAGAGGCAGCCACAGAGAGGCAGAGATATAGAGGCAGATGCAAAGAGGCAGAGCCAGAGAGGCAGGCACAGAGAGGTAGAGACATAGAGGCAGACACAGAGAGGCAGAGGCAGAGACATAGAGGAAGACACAGAGAGGCAGAGCCAGAGAGGCAGAAACATAGAAGCAGACACAGAGAGGTAGAGCCAGAGAGGCAGACACAGAGAGGCAGACACAGAGAGGCAGATACACAGAAGCAGACACAGAGAGGCAGACACAGAGAGGCAGACACAGAGAGGCAGAGCCAGAGAGGCAGACACAGAGAGGCAGACACAGAGAGGCAGACACAGAGAGGCAGACACAGAGAGGCAGAGACATAGAGGCGGAGACATAGAGGCAGACACAGAGAGGCAAAGCCAGAGAGGCAGACACAGAGAGGCAAAGCCAGAGAGGCAGACACAGAGAGGCAGACACAGAGAGGCAGATACACAGAAGCAGACACAGAGAGGCAGACACAGAGAGGCAGACACAGAGAGGCAGACACAGAGAGGCAGACACAGAGAGGCAGAGACAGAGAGACAGACAGAGAGAGGCAGACACATAGAGGCAGAGACCGAGAGACAGAGAGGCAGACAGGTAGAGAGGCATAGAGAGAGAGAGAGAGAGGCAGAGACAGAGAGGCAGAGACTGAGAAGCAGACACAGAGAGGCAGACACAGAGCTTCAGACACAGAGAGGCAGACACAAAGAGGCAGAAACAGAGAGGCAGAGACAGAGAAGCTGACAAAGAGAGACAGACACAGAGAGGCAACGACAGAGAGGTAGAGACAGAGAGGCAGAGACAGAGAGGCAGAGACAGAGAGGCAGAGACACTGAGGCAGAGACAGAGACAGAGATACCGAGAGGCAGAGGCAGAAAAAGGGCCAGAGATGCAGAAACAAAAATAGAGAGAGGTTGAGAGACAGAGACAGAGTCTCAGAGACAGAGACAGAGAGGCTGAGACAGAGAGGCTGAGACAGAGAGGCAGAGACAGAGAGGCAGAGACACTGAGGCAGAGACAGAGACAGAGATACCGAGAGGCAGAGGCAGAAAAAGGGCCAGAGATGCAGAAACAAAAATAGAGAGAGGTTGAGAGACAGAGACAGAGTCTCAGAGACAGAGACAGAGAGGCTGAGACAGAGAGGCTGAGACAGAGAGGCAGAGACAGAGAGGCAGAGACACTGAGGCAGAGACAGAGACAGAGATACCGAGAGGCAGAGGCAGAAAAAGGGCCAGAGATGCAGAAACAAAAATAGAGAGAGGTTGAGAGACAGAGACAGAGTCTCAGAGACAGAGACAGAGAGGCTGAGACAGAGAGGCTGAGACAGAGAGGCTGAGACAGAGAGGCTGAGACAGAGAGGCAGAGGTAGAATGGCAGAGGCAGAAAGGAAAAAGCAGAGACAGTAAGGAAAAGGCAGAGACAGTAAGGAAAAGGCAGAGACAGAGAGGCAGACAGACATAGACACAGAGACAGAGAACGAGACAGAGAGAGAGAGAGAGAGAGAGAGAGAGAGAGAGAGAGAGAGAGAGAGAGAGAGAGAGAGAGAGAGAGAGAGAGAGAGAGAGAGAGAGAGAGAGAGAGAGCAGACGAGAGAGAGAGAGAGAGAGAGAGAGAGAGAGAGAGAGAGAGAGAGAGAGAGAGAGAGAGAGAGAGAGAGAGAGAGAGAGAGAGAGAGAGAGAGAGAGAGAGAGAGAGAGAGAGAGAGAGAGAGAGAGAGAGAGAGAGAGAGAGAGAGAGAGAGAGAGAGAGAGAGAGAGAGAGAGAGAGAGAGAGAGAGAGAGAGAGAGAGAGAGAGAGAGAGAGAGAGAGAGAGAGAGGGAGAGAGAGAGAGAACCAGCCTCGATGAAGTGTACTAGGAGTACTCAACTTTTGGTATTAACCTCCAATTTGTGAAGTTTGGGAAAGTTTACCTCTTGAATAGTAATTTAGTCTACAGTCAATTAATATTCAAGAAATAATTCTTAATAGTTACATTATCCACAGGCACTGGTATTTCAGTCCTTTTCTATTGCTTATTTATCTGTTTCCCTCTTCATTAAAAATAGAGTGGTACTTCGAGTAATTTAAGTCAATCATTTAAATATTAATATATTCAGAGTTAGTTTTCCTTCACGACAAATGCACACCCAACCCTCCCTCCCTCCCCACCCAATTCTGACCCTGTCACCCCTCTCCCATTCCCACCATGTCCCCCCACCCGCCTTTCCCCCCCTGTCCCACCCTCAGCCTTCATCCCATACCCTCCCTTTCCCTCCTCCCCCCCACCCCATATCCTTCATGTCTCCTTACCCCACACCCTACATGTCCCTCCTTCCCTTGAATCCCCATCCCCCACCCCAAAATCCTCCGAGACCCTGCAAACCACCTCAGAGATCTTCTCACCTAGGGAACAGCTTTCCCCACCAGCAGAACGCTCGCCAAGAAGGGGACAAGAAAATAAACAGAAGAAAGTGAGCTTCAAGGCAATGTACACTAACATAGATGGGATTACAAATAAAACAAGTGAACTCGGAGAATGGGCACTAGAAAAAAACTCAGACATAATAGCACTCACAGAAACAAAGCTAACAAAAACCATAACAAATGCAGTGTTTCCACAGGACTATTATGTAGTGAGGAAAGAAAGAGTAGGGAGAAGAGGAGGTGGTGTAGCTTTGCTGATAAGAAAAGGTTGGAGTTTTGAAGAGATGGTAAATCAGAACTGTGAAGGTTTCAGTGACTACATATCAGGCACCATAGCAACTGGAGGACAGAAAATTATAATAGTAGTCATATATAACTCCCCACCGAACGACAGAAGTCCCAGACAGGAATATGATAGAAACAACATGGTCACCATCAGTATAATAGAGAGGCAAGCTTCTCTGACTTGCAGGAACAGATCCAGACTACTAATCATGGGAGACTTTAACCATGGGAAGACAGATTTTGGGATCAGAGACCCACATGGAGGACCAGACACATGGAGAGCTAAGCTGCTAGACGTGGCAACAAGAAACTTTCTAAGCCAACACATCAAGGGACCGACAAGAATGAGGGGAGAGGATAAACCAGCTTTGCTTGATCTGATATTTACCCTAAATGACTCGGATATAAAGGAAGTTAAGTTGGAAGCCCCCTTGGGAATGAGTGATCATAGTGTATTGAGCTTTGAGTACCTGGTGCTGCTTGATGGGCTCAGCACTCCCTACATTCACTTCGTGCACCGTTCCGCGGTGTCTTCTAGGCACGTCCGTGAATAACGACTTTTTCCTCCGTAGGATCTCCACTAGCTCCTGGCGTTGGTCATCCTCCAAATGACCCAGACGCTCACCTATCTTGGCCAGGCTTTCCGTATTTGATATCTTCGCACCATCGGCCCTCTCTAACTTACAGTTCTCCTCTTCTATCTCTTTGCCATCTCCTACACAAAGCACAGTCGCCTGCAATGGGGTTTCCATCTGTTCTTCATCGCCTAGAGGCTTATCTCTGTCATAGTACCTCTTTATCATGTTCACGTGGCAAACCTGTGACTTCCTCGGACGATCTGGCATGTGGATTACATAATTCACATCCCCTAACGCCTTCTGGATGGTATATGGTCCACAAAATCTCGACTCGTATATACTTCCTTTAACCGGTAGTAGGACTAACACCTGATCTCCTTCTTGAAATTTCCTGCCCTTCGCCTTCCTGTCATGGTACCTTACCATCTCTGCCTGGGATGTCATCAAATTTTCCTTGGCCAAATCTCTGGCCCTAGAGAGTCGCTCTCTAAAAGTTTTTACATATTGTCCCACGTCCACCTTAGGCCTATCCACGGTGAGCTGCTCCTTCAGCGCGCCCACTGGGCTCCTCACGGAGTGTCCGTACACCAGTTGAAATTGGGTGAATCCGAGTGATTCTACTACCGCATCCCTGATGGCGAACAACACGGAGGGTAATGCCTCGTCCCAACGTCTCCCTTCCTCTGCGCAGTATATCCTCAACAAGCTCTTCAGCGTTCCATGGAAACGCTCCAACGCTCCCTGCGACTGAGGGTGATACGGTGACGAGCGCACTTGCTCTACCCTCCATCCTTTCACAGTTTCCCTAAACAACTTCGACTGGAAGACACTCCCCTGGTCCGTCTGGATAACCTTGGGCAAGCCTTCCCACGCAATGTAGTTCTGTAGTCTATCCAGAATGGCTCTCGACGTCACTCTTCTCAGGGGGATTGCTTCGGGGAAACGGGTGGCCGTGCACATTATGGTCAATAAGTACTCGTGGCCTTTTCTGGTCCTTGGCAACGGACCTACACAGTCTATCAAGACTCTCTCAAAAGGCTCGCCAAATGCCGGTATGGGCTTTAAAGGTGCCTTTGGTATAGCCAGAGCCGGCTTACCTGCACGTTGGCACGACAAACATGTCCTACAATATTTCTTTACCTCCATCCACACGTTCGGCCAGTAGAAGCGCTCCTGCACCTTATTTAAGGTCTTCTTCACCCCCAAGTGCCCTGCCATATCTACGGAGTGGGCTAGTTCTAACACGGCCGCCCTAAACTCCTTCGGCACTAACACTTGGTGCTTCTCCAACCACACCTTATCTGCACCAGCTTTGTCCGGTCGCCACTTCCTCATTAGTACGCCATCGTCCAAGTAGTAATACACGGGGGGACTCCGGACATGAGTTTCCCCCTTTTGCCTCCCTGATTACATCTATAAACTCCTCTTTCTGAGCCCTAATCAGATCCGCTCGGTTCACGCTGAACCTTTCAGGTAGGGTCATCTTCATTTCCTGTCTCCTCGAATCCTCATTCTTCTGAGCTAGATCTTCATCGAACAGCCCAGACATGTCCATGTTGACCTCCTCCTTTGGTGGAGTCGACACTGCCATATCATCTCCAATGTCTTCCTCGGCGGCTACGTCCGACTCTGTCACTACACAGGCCGGGTATACGATGACTTGACTGTCCTCTGCCTCATCTTCAAGGATGCTGGCAAGATCTATCTTGTCCGGCGTTCCACTTGTACCGCGGTCCTTCTGGTTCACCTCCGGCACAGCTTTCACTATCAACTCTGGCAACACCTTGGACCCACATAAGTCGTACCCCAGGATCACTTGGACTCCTGGAACAGGTATGTTGGGGCACACTCCCAACATCACCTCCGCCGACAAATAATCTGACTTCAACTGGACAGCACACACTGGCATGTCACTCTTAGACAACAACCCATGAACCTTTATCCTCCTACTTCCAGCTAACAGTCGATCATTTCCTATTAGGCCTCTCAGAATCAAGCTCTAATTGGCTCCAGTATCTCTGAGGATACTAACCTCCACCTCGGGTTGACCTTCTATGCCGACCCAACCTTTACTAATGAACGGCCTATACCGCTCTTTCATCAAATCTACCTTCTGTGGTTTGTCTTGTTGTACATCAACGTATTTCCTCCGGGGATCACATGTGGTCAGGGTTACGACTCTCTTGCCCTGCCGACAATCTCGCATCATGTGACCTGATCTGTTGCACTTGTAGCATCTCATTTGGGAGAAATGTCTCCTATACGCCCCCGAGTGGCTCTGACTCTGCCCACTCGTATTGGAGTTCCTCGGGCCAGATGTACTACTCATACTCTATGGAGCTTCATTGGACTCTTGTCTCCTCTGCACATTTTTATTTTCCTGCTTACCTCCAGCAGGCAGACTCGGCAACTTTCCTTCCTGGGGCTTAAAACTAGCTAGTCTGCTTGTCTGCCCCCCAAAACTTCTTCCTCCCCAGGCTCCACTGGGTCTGCTATTGCTGCGTCTCGCCTCACTTCTTACACTGTTCTCTCTTAAGCTCTTGTACGCTTCAGTAATCATATCCGCCCTATCTGCGGCATCTTTCACCTCCTTTATCCCTGCTTCTTGGATCTTGAACTTTGTTTCGGGATGCATCATCTCCAAGAACTTCTCCATGACCATCAGTTGCTTCAGGTCAGCGTAAGATCCAACTCCAGCAGCCTCAATCCACTTCTGGAATCGTCTTTCCAGATCTCTTGCTGTCTCAGCACACGTACATGCTCCAACTTTGATCATTTATCTGAAGCGCTTCCTATAAGCTTCTGGGGTTAACTGAAACGAGCGCAATATGCTGCTCTTTACCGTGGCATAATCCTGGCACTCTTCCAGTGACAATTGGGTGTATGCCTCCCTGGCTGCACCGGTCAATCTTAACTGGATCAGCTGGGCCCATTCCTCCTGTGGCCACTCTTTGATGCTGGCAACTTTTTCAAAATGCTCGAAGAAGCTCTCCGCCTCTTCGGGAACAAACAAGGGAATGTCCTTCTCCCTAACCCTAACATCTGGTGGATGTGACACCTGGGTGGTGCTCTCTGGCAACCCATGTTCAATACTTTGTTCAGCCAAGGTTCTATTCGCTTCTATCTGCATTTGTTTTGTTCTCTCTTTTTCTTTTTCGACCTCTAGTCTTGCTTTCTCTTTTTCTACCTCCAGTCTGGTTTTTTCTTTTTCTACTTCCAGCCTGGTCTTCTCTTTATCCCTCTCGGCTTCATTTTTCATCTGGAGTTCTAATTTCATCTTTTCCAGCTGGAACCGTCTCTCCTTGTCCTCTCGTTGTTGCTGCATCTGGAGCTCTAGTTGGAATCTCTCCAAGCTCCTATTCCGGCTACTCCTGCTACTGCGACTGCTCTTGCTGCTCCTACTCGATCCCTGGGATCTCACTTCATCCTGCCCATCGTCCTCCTTTCCACTTTCAGCTCCTTTTTGGGCTCCTTGCTCTGCCGCTTCACTTCTGGCTCTCAACTCTCTAAGGATCTCACCCTTTATCCCAGCTACCTTAGATGCTTTCAACCTAATGGCACATTTTTTCTGCTATTTGTTTCAATTGATCCCTCGTGCAACCTTCCAAGTCCTCAGACTTGCCTGACTCCACAAACGCTTGTACCTTATCCATCTTGTCCCGTGAGTCTTCCCAAGAGAGAGAATATACACCTGCGGTCACACAGTTTATCTATTTCAACAAGGGGTGTATAAATCCACTCTTGGACTGGGTGTGGGTGTGTCAGTTCACTATCCCGGACGGGCCCCCAATTTATTATAGTCTTGTGGGTTGGTGGTGGTGTTGTCGTCGTTCCTCCTTTACGGACAACCCAACCCACAACTCGGTAGAGTGTTTATACTTTACCAGGAGATCACCCTGGGCGTTTCTGGCTCTTGGAGAGGGGCTCAACGTCACACGTTAAGGGGATGCGGCTCCAACACTTAGCCTCGTTGTCACGTGCACACACCCACTCGAGCCGCTGTGACTCCCCACTCTCTCCTAAGGTGATATGATCTCCTCAATCCCCCTTTGACTTATTAGTATTACCTTCTACCCTGTCCACAGCAGTGGTTCTTGGTTCTTTCTCTCTCTCTCTCCTTCTGTACTATTTCATGGGAAGCCTCACTAGGACAAGGTCAAATACCAGCAAATTTGAATACATTTACTGGACAGAGCACATACACAATACATACACACATATAATAATAATGAATCCTGTACTCTATACTATTACAATGAGGTTGCTCTTCAACACCATCAGAACTCTATTATCAGTTTACCAAGTGGTATCCTATCTTCTGATTCACCACCTGATACTATCACCCTCCTCAAGTAGATCAAATCTACATACACCGTTGCACTATCAACAAGAGAAAATATATATGTATCTATAAATGTGTACAAAGAAAATCAGCATGTGAATGCAATAATATGTATCATTATAAATGTTCCTTGATACACAACAATGATCAATCGATCACTCTATCAGTCCTAGAACACATACATCTGTAGGTAATCCAGCCTACGACTGTAACTCTAAACTTCAGTATAAAACACTCCTTGACATAAGAATGCCAACAATCACTCACCTCTCACTGCGTCTTGCACTCTAATGACAACCAAACACTATCAACTCCCTACAAGTAATCCACCAGAACTTCCCTTCCACCCCTGGAAGTTCACTACCCTGATCTTCAGGTTCTTCTGGGTTTAACTTCCAGGATCCTCTGCAGCTCCTCCAGGCTGCTACCATGAAGTTTTCCTTGAGCAACTATGGTGCTCTACTACTTCTGCTAGGTTCCTCCACAGCTCTCTTGGCTGCTACACCATGAAGTTTCCTCGAGCAACTATGGTGCTTCACCACCTCTACAGAAGCACGTGACACTCCTCTTCACTGCTTCTCCTCACAGCTCGAGGTCCTCGCCTCCACTACCTTGGAGTCTCATCAACTACTTCATCTGTGCTGGCTTCGAAGTTCTCAGCAACTTCTTCCCCAAAGACAAACCTGCAACCCATCGACACTCCAATAAAAATGTTTCCCCTTTAACACATAAACAAAAATAATCACACAATATGTTTGCCTCAAACCTCTATCTGTCCTCTACATACAGTGAGAGTGGACTCCCCCGTTTTGGGCGGGTCCATACTCCACCTCGACCGGTGGGCCTCACTCACTCCGGGAGGGGCCTTCGCCGTCAGGAGCTCTCAGTCACCTGCCAGCGCTCAGAGGGGACGGACGTCGCTCCGTGTTCCTCCCTCTCTACTCTCTTATTTTAGGCTTTCTGCCTTACCAAAACATGTCTAACTTATTAATAAACATCGCTACTGTCGCTGGGCACACGACCAACTACAAGCAATCACTATGAACTGGCTTACATCGTTTTTACCACAGATTGTCTAGTCGAGGGCGCTCCTCCCTCTGACGAAGCTTGGTCAGGGCGCTGCCACGGCCCACCATAATGCCTGTGGGCGGTTTAATAAACACTTCGTCGACCAGGACTTGAGACCACAACGTTCCCAGCTCGATTCCACAGCTGGTACGTCTGCACACTTCTCTTCTCTTCGAGATATATCACTAGGGGTTCCCTTCTGACGGGAGCTCAACGGAGCGTGGCTTTCCCCTGCGATGTCTGGTACTCAAGTGAGTTCAAAGCCCCTCCAGAAGCGAGCCTCACGCCTCCAGCAAAATGTCCACATCTTCTAACCAGTCATTTATCTGTTTTCTTCTTCACTGCCCATAATCTCAAATTGTTTATCATATCCAACCAGCTATTTTACATATGTGTTATCACCTCTATTTTTCTTAGACCTTCTGGTTAGGTCGGGCTTGATAGAATAATTCTCAAAGGGGAGACTCGTTTTTCGGTTACCTGGGATCACAACAATAGACGCAGTCTGGGTGACACGAGAACACATGCCCTGTGTTTAGCACCTTAACCTTAACTTCTGCATTCTTTTTGCTAATTACCCGACATGGCCCCACAAACTTGGGTGCTAACTACCTTCTGCCTGGGCGTGCATCTGCTTCACGAATACCCTATCACCTTCATTGATCACCTTTGCTTGGACCTTGTTCCGCGCATTATAATATGCCTCTGCTACCTCTGTCGACTTTCTTAAATGTAGTTTCACCAAGTCAAATGCCTTGGTTGCTCGCCTACAGACAACACTTTTGAAGTCTAACGCATAGCATGGCGGTTGCTTGCTTGTGAACGTCGTGAACGGAAGTCGGGGATCGAATCCATGCAACAAAAAATGCGGGGTTTCTCTCACCGACCTATTGAACGCCGTGTTGAGCGCCGACTCTACCATCGACAAACTCTGATCCCATGCAAGCACATCATCTGCAGCCAAATGCCGCGGAATACTGATTACTTCAGCATTGTGTCTTTCAACCAAACCATTCGCCGATGGTCGATATGCCAGCACTGGAGTATGTTTGAATTGATACACACTCGCGATGCTTTGAAATACTTGATTGATAAACTCTGACCCTTGGTCTGACACAACTTGTTGAGGAGCCCCAAACCTGGTTAACACACTTTTCACCATGGCCTGGGTCACATCCTCTGCCGACTTAGAATGGAGTGCACTCACCACAGTGAACCGTGTGAGTGCATCCACTGCTACAAATATGTACCTAGCCACTGAATGAGCTTGTGGTAGCGGAGTCACAATCCCTGTGGCTGTTGCACTGTTTGCGGAGGGTTCCCCATTCCCCTCTGAAATTGTAGAAATCAGGGTTGTGGCTCCCCGATTCCTTTCGCTCTCCCTGCGCTCCTTCCTTGCGTCTGCTGCCTGCTTTCTCTCTTCCCTTGTCATATCCCTCTGCAGGAATACTCTTTTGAACTTCTCTACATCTGCTAGACAGCTCTTCCTTTCTAACTGTTCCTCTTTCGCGATTTCGCTCATGAATACCACCTTTATCATTCGGTCTCTGTCCTTGTTGTACTTTCCAAGCCTGAAAACCTTTTCAACATTTTGTTCAGCTCCCTCCATCCTTACCTCTTTTAAGATCTCTTTAACAATGTTTTTGTCCTTGTCTCTCCGCTCCTTTGGTCTGGTCCCTTTTTGCTCTTTAATGCCTGCTTCTAGTACTGCTCTTTTTCTCTCTATCAGCCGGCTAGTACATCTAGCTGCTTCCTGAGAGGTGGCCACTTCCATGGCAACTTCCTTAACCACAGACCTAGCTTCAAGGCTCTTTTTAAGCATTTCAGCAAATGAGATCTGGGTTGTGGTGGTCCCCTCCACAGTAGCATTCCCATCTCCCTGGGGTACGGTTTGTGCCTGGTATTGTGGAAGAGTCTCCTTTAGGCATCTTATCTGCTCCTTTGCTGCCCTTAGATCATCTTGCAGGTTGGCTACTGTCTCCCCCATTACCCTCAGTTCTTCACTGAATTCATTCTGCATTTGCTGAAGTACTTCCTTCATCCAGTCTTCCTGTTCCACCCCATCCTCTGTGTTTGTTCCAGTTGCGAATGTCCTCCTGCGTTTGCCAACCAGAGTTCGTCTCCCTTCCATGATTTCCCTATGAGTGTGTGTGTGTGATAGAGAGAGAGAGAGAGAGAGAGAGAGAGAGAGAGAGAGAGAGAGAGAGAGAGAGAGCGAGAGAGAGAGAGAGAGAGAGAGAGAGAGAGAGAGAGAGAGAGAGAGAGAGAGAGAGAGGGGGGGGAGGGAGAGAGAGGGGGGAGGGAGAGAGAG
Source organism: Procambarus clarkii (assembly GCF_040958095.1). Classification (NCBI taxonomy): domain Eukaryota; kingdom Metazoa; phylum Arthropoda; class Malacostraca; order Decapoda; family Cambaridae; genus Procambarus; species Procambarus clarkii. Next base: position 1,691,988 of record NC_091198.1, on the reverse strand, counting down.
GGGGAGGGAGAGAGAGGAGAGGGGGAGAGAGAGAGGGGAGGGAGAGAGAGAGAGTGGAGGGAGAGAGGGAGAGAGAGACAGAGAGAGAGAGGGGGGGAGGGAGAGAGAGGGGGGAGGGAGAGAGAGAGAGGGGGGGAGGGAGAGAGAGAGGGGGAGGGAGAGAGAGAGGGGGAGGGAGAGAGAGAGGGGGAGGGAGAGAGAGGGGAGAGAGAGAGAGAGAGAGGGGGAGGGAGAGAGAGAGGGGGAGGGAGAGAGAGAGGGGAGAGGAGGTGTGTGAGTGTATGGGGGGGAGATGGAAGGTGGAAGTGAGGGAGGGGGATGGAGAGGGTGTGTGGGGGTGGATTAGTGCTGGAGTGTGTGTGTGTGTGTGTGTGTGTGTGTGTGTGTGTGTGTGTGTGTGTGTGTGTGTGTGTGTCTGTGTGTGTGTGTGTGTACTCACCTAGTTGTGCATGCGGGGGTTGAGCTCTGGCTCTTTGGTCCCGCCTCTCAACTGTCAATCAACAGGTGTACAGGTTCCTGAGCCTATTGGGCTCTATCATATCTACACTTGAAATTGTGTATGGAGTCAGCCTCCACCACATCACTTCGTAATGCATTCCATTTGTCAACCACTCTGACACTAAAAAAGTTCTTTCTAATATCTCTGTGGCTCATTTGGGCACTCAGTTTCCACCTGTGTCCCTTAGTGCGTGTGCCCCTTGTGTTAAACAGCCTGTCTTTATCAACCCTGTCGATTCCCTTGAGGATCTTGAATGTGGTGATCATGTCCCCCTAACTCTTCTGTCTTCCAACGAAGTGAGGTTTAATTCCCGTAGTCTCTCCTCGTAGCTCATACCTCTCAGCTCGGGTACTAGTCTGGTGGCAAACCTTTGAACCTTTTCCATTTTAGTCTTATGCTTGACTAGATATGGACTCCATGCTGGTGCAGCATACTCCAGGATTGGTCTGACATATGTGGTATATAATGTTCTGAAAGATTCCTTACACAAGTTTCTAAAGGCCGTTCTTATGTTAGCCAACCTGGCATATGCTGCTGCTGTTATCCTCTTGATATGAGCTTCAGGGGACAGGTCTGGCGTGATATCAACCCCCAGGTCTTTCTCTCTCTCGGACTCTTGAAGTATTTCATCTCCCAAGTGATACCTTGTATCTGGTCTCCTGCTTCCTACCCCTATCTTCATTACATTACATATGCTTGGATTAAACACTAACAGCCATTTGTTCGACCATTCCTGCAGCTTGTCCAGGTCTTCTTGAAGCCTCAAGCTGTCCTCCTCTGTCTTAATCCTTCTCATAATTTTAGCGTCGTCAGCAAACATTGAGAGGAATGAGTCTATACCCTCTGGTATAGACTCACTGGTGACTTCACGACAGTCTGAGGTCTCACCCCTCTCTGTAAGTCTCTGCTTCCTATTGTTTAGGTACTCCCTTATCCACTGGTGCGCCCTACCAGTTACTCCTGCCTGCTTCTCCAGCTTATGCATCAACCTTTTATGGTTGTGTGTGTGTGTGTGTGTGTGTGTGTGTGTGTGTGTGTGTGTGTGTGTGTGTGTGTGTGTGTGTGTGTGTGTGTGTGTGTGTGTGTGTGTGTGTGTGTGTGTGTGTGTGTGTGTGTGTGTGTGTGTGTGTGTGTGTGTGTGTGTGTGTGTGTGTTTTTGTGTGTGTACTCACGTATTTACATACACCTATTTGTGCTGGCGTTGGTTGAGCTTTGGATCTTTTGCCTCACCTCTCAACCGTCAATCAACTGGTTTACAGATTCCTGAGCCTAATGGGCTCTATCATATCTACGTTTGAAACTGTGTATGGAGTCAGCCTCCACCACATCACTGCCTAATACATTCCACCTGTTAACTACTCTGACACAGAAAAAGTTCTTTCTAACGTCCATGTGACTCATTTGGGTGTTCAGTTTCCACCTGTGTCCCCTTGTTCGCGTACCACCAGTGTTGAAAAGTTTTCCTTGTCTACCCTATCAATACCCCTGAGGATTTTGTAGGTAGTGATCATATCTCCCCTTACTCTACTGACTTCCAGTGCCGTAAAGTGCATTTACCGCAGCCTTTCCTCGTAACTCATGCCTCTTAGTTCTGGGACTAGTCTAGTGGCATACCTCTGAACTTTTTCCAGCTTCGTCTTGCGCTTGACAAGGTATAGGCTTCAGGCTGGGGCCCGCATCCTCCAGGATTAGTTTTATGGTATACAAGATTCTGAATAATTCCTTAGACAGGTTCCTGAAGGCTGTTCGGATGTTAGCCAGTCTCGCATATGCCGCAGACGGTATTCTTTTTATGTGGGCTTCAGGAGACAGGTTTGGTGTGATATCAACTCCTAGATCTTTCTCTCTGTCCGTTTCATGAAGTACTTCATCTTCTATTCTGCATCCTGTGCTGGCCTCCTGTTTCCACCGCCTAGTTTCATTACTTTGCATTTACTCGTGTTGAACTTTAGTAGCCATTTGTTACTTGTTGGACTATTCATTCAGTCTGTCTAGGTCATCTTGTAGCCTTCTTCTATACGCCTTTGTTTCAATCCTCTTCATAATTTTTGCATCATCAGCAAACATTGAGAGAAATGAGTCTATACCTTCTGGGAGATCATTTACATATATCAGAAACAGTATAGGTCCAAGAACTGACCCCTGCGGGACTCCACTTGTAACGTCTCGCCAATCTGAGACCTCACCCCTCACAGTGATTCGTTGTCTTCTGTTGCTTAGGTACCCATTTATCAAATGGAGTAACTTCCCTTTCACTCCAGCCTGCATCTCCAGCATTTTCACTAGCCTCATGTGTGGTACTGTATCAAAGGCTTTCTGGCAATCCAAAAGTATGCAGTCTGCCACCCCTCTCTTTCTTGCCTTATTTTTGTTCTTCGCTCCATCTTCTCCATCAGCTTGCATGGTATGCAGGTTAGGGAAACTGGCCTGTAGTTCAGTGCCTCCTGTCTATCCCCCTTTTTGTATATCGGGATTACATTAGCTGCTTTCCAAATTTCTGGCAGTTCCCCTGTGGCCAGTGATTTGTTATGCACTATGGAGAGTGACAAGCACAGTGCTTCTGCTCCTTCCTTTAGTATCCAAAGGGAGATTCCATCTGGGCCTATAGCCTTTGTCACATCCAAATCTAGTAAACACTTTGGTACTTCCTCGCTGGTAATCTCAAACTCTTCTAGTGGTTCTCGGTTAACTATTCCCTATCTTATCTCTGGAACTTCTCCTTGCTCTAAGGTGAAGACATCTTATTCTTATTCAGTTCCTCACACACTTCCTTGTCGTTTGTAGTGAATCCTTCAGCCCCTATCCTTAATTTCATTACCTGTTCCTTTACTGTTGTTTTTCCCCTGATGTGGCTGTACAGCAATTTAGGTTGAGTCATTGCTTTGCTTATGATGTCATTTTCATATTGTCTTTCTGCCTCTTTTCTCATCCATTCATATTCGTTCCTGGTACTCTGGTATCTTTATCTTCACTCGAGTGTCCTATTATTCCAATAGTTTCTCAACGCCCTTTTAGTCTGCTGCTTAACTAGCCTACATCTCTGATTAAACCATGGGTTCCTCATCTTCATTTAGTTGTTTTCCTTTTGGACTGGGACAAACTTGTTTGCTGCTTCCTTGCACTTCTGCGTGATGTAGTCCATCATGTCTTGGGCCGTCTTTTCCCTGAGCTCTGTTTCCCATGTTATATCTGTTACGAATTTTCTTATCTCCTCATAGTTTCTCTTACGAAATTCCAGCTTTTTGTTTTCAGTACCCCTCCTAGAGTTCAATAACCCTTTTTTAACCAGATATTCAAACACCAGTGTACTGTGGTTGCTCATTCCTACTGGGGCCTCAAAACCGATTTCCCTTATGTTGGAGTCGTTCAGAATGAAGACGAGGTCGAGTCTCGCTGGTTCATCGTTTCCTCTCATCCTAGTGGGTTCCCTGACATGTTAGCTTAGAAAGTTTCTTGTCCCCACCTCCATTAGTTTGGCTCTCCATGTATCCTCTGCTCCATGCGGTTCCTTGTTCTCCCAGTCTATCCTTCCGTGATTGAAGTCCCTCATGATGAACAGATGGGATCTATTTCTACAGGCAGCAGGTGGTTGCCTTCTCAATTATAGTGTTAACTGCCATGTTGTTGTTGTTATACACTTGCCTGGGTCTTCTGTCATTTGATGGAGGGTTACATATCACTGCTACTTCTACTTTTGGCCCTCCCATTGTCATGGTAAATGTTATGTAGTCTCTGAATCCCTCGCAGCCCGGATGACCATCTCCTTGAAACTCCATTCTTTTCTCATTAGTAGGGCCACTCCACCTTCTCCTCTTCCTTCCCTCTCTTTCCTTATTACTGTGTAGTCCTGGGGAAACACCGCATGCGTTATGATTCCTGTGAGTTTTGTTTCTGTGAGTCCGACATCTGGGTTCACTTCTTGTGCTCTTTCCCTTAGTTCACTTGACTTGCTTGTGATCCCATTTATGTTTGAGTGCATCACCCTGAAACTGACTCTCATCTGTCGTTTCTCAGATCCTATTGCTTCCCCTGAAGCAGGGGAAACAGGCAGGGACAGGGTTGAGAGGGCCTGGTATGGGGAGGGTGGTATAGGGGGAGGACGTGAGGGGGTTGGGAAGAAAAGAGGGCTTGGGGGTTGGAAGGAGGCGGGGATTCGTGGAAGGGGGATGATAGGGGGAGGCTTGAGGGAGTGGGTGAGAGGGAAAGGCTTTGGGGAGTGTGGGAGATGGGTGGGGATGGGAGGCTTGGTGGGGCATAAAAGGAAGGAGGGCTTGGGAGGAGGTTGGGGGAAAGGGAGCTCTGAGGGAGTTGGGGATGAAGGGAGGGCTTAGGAGAATGGGGGGAGAAGGGGGGGCTCAGGGG